>NW_019384346.1:1140380-1200896 GCF_000671375.1 Centruroides sculpturatus
TGAAGTATTACTCTACAAATCAGTGAAACATTAAAAACATATAAACTGAAATTTTAATACATTTAATATGCAGAGATTGATGACAATGATAAATCCTCATTAATACTATAAATAAAAATTATAATGACATGAAATAGTAAAATCTTATTAAAACAAAATTAAATCAAGCTTTGAAACTGTTTTCATTAAACTGAAATTATGTTATAAATTAAGATCAATTTTAAATAAACATTTAAAATTACAGAATATTAATCAATCAGGTTAACTTAATATTATAACAATAAGATTAATCTGATGATTTTGTTTAATATAATCAGACTAATATTTTATTATAATTTATTGTAACATGATTTATTATATCAGTTTTATAGTTTCAGTAACAAATAAATTATTAAAAATAATAATAATCCAGGATAAAAAATTTATTTAAAATATGCACAATTTGAAGACAAACAGAAATAATTTGAAATGTTCTTAGTTAATTGTGTTCCTTTGGTATGAAATGAATACAGTAAGAATACTAAAGTAGTTTTTATATTTGTCTTCAAATTGCATATATTTTTAAGATAGAAAAACATATCTGAAAGACATTTATTAATTTTTAATAAAGGAAAACAAATTCAATAATTTCATTTTAAAATTTCTTTTAATAATTCAAAATTTTGATTTAATTTTATTGATGAAATTATATAGTTAATTAATGATATAAATGTATCAATATAATATATATATATACCAGATACTGTACATACAATTTTCACTTGAATTTGAACTTAAGGAACATGATATATATTCACAGTTTCTATCATTAGCAAGTTGTTGATTAAATAAAAAGCTAGGAGAATAATATATCTGAAAAAAAGATATTTATTTATAAATTAATTCTAAGTCAAAGTTATTTAAACATTTTTTTAAATTGTACATACATATTACTGTAATAAATATAAAAATTTCTATACTGTAGTTTTAAAAAATGAGGCAAATAAACCAAAATTATAATGATGTTATCTTTAGTTTTGAGTAATTTTATTATTTACAAAAGTATGAAACATTTCATAGTTAAGCTATTGTTTTAAATGTACAGTACATGTGATAATCTGGGGCCAATACTGTTTGCTTAAATTGATTTTGGTTGTTAAAATTTTTAAATTTAATCAGTTTGTTTTGTTTGTAAAATTCAGATTATGAAACCAAACAAAAACTTTTTGTTTGTATTACAGTTATGAGTCAGAGAGAATTTCTTTCAATTTTGAAGGAAGTTCCTTCAAAATTGAAATGTTGACTTTGATATCAACTCAACAAGGAAGTTCCTTGTTGCTTCTCTCCTCAGGGACTGGAATTGTCCGAGACTATTAGACAACTAAGATTCTGTAAATAGGACCAAACACAAATGCCCAAAGCAAAGCGAACTGGAAACTGAACTCAAGAAAGTTCGTGTCTAAACTGAAAGAGTTTCCTGCCAAATGCAGGAAATCGAAGCCAGCCCCACTAATGATTCAGAAAAAAATAAGGAACCAAAATGAGGTATTATATTTAACTCAAATAAATAAACTCTGTCTCTCTCTCTTGTCAGAATAGACTTACGGGTTAGAATTAGATATCCTTCCATACTTGATTATCAAACCTAACCATTTTGTTCTTATAGTTTAAGATACTCCATTTAATGTATATATGATAGTTATGGTTTTGTATAATAAATATATAGTTATATCCTAAACTGTCATTTAGATTGATTTAATGCCTAACTCCATTGTCGGCCCACATATTTACGTAACTAACGAAATTAATGTTGTTAACATTTAAGGTAAACCCTCCTAAAATTCTGGTCAAGTTTAAATTATATCTTCAGCCACTCGGAAGATGAGATAATAGAATCACGAGTTGAGATGTAACATTTTCTTTTTTTTCAACTGGTGTCAGAACAGACAAAGAAAGATCTTACTGATATTCCTTTATCTTAATATTTCCATCCGGTAAGTGGAACAAAGTTGTACCAGAACTGCCCATTCTCACATACGTAATTATTTTTAGTCAAAATTCACTTTATAGCAGTGAGCAGCTTATGATGATGAAAATTATCATGTCATGCATCAAAGTTTTCAAAACTGATTTCATTATATAGGTAGAGGATAATTACTGGAAATTTATCAGCTTTGAAGATGCAAATTCAAGTAGGAATGTCTACTAATATCAATTATATCTTAGATTAAATATACAGAAAATTAATGGGAGAGAACTAAAGGAAAGTTATGCGTGTATGTTATGGACAATGTCTAAAGTCTAGCCAATTCATGAAATGGCTGGCCAAAGCCCAAAATATACAATAATTTACAATTAATTCAGGTTTTGGCTGGCCAAGATGGACTTAGTTGAAAAATTGGGAAAGTATTTCGGAGATTGTTATGAATAAAAATAATTTAGCTTTGTGAATGATATTTTTCTGTTAACTGGCAGTTTAAGTAATAAATGAGAAAAGGTTCAATGTCACAAAAAATTAATGTTTTAGTTTAAGCATATCTTTGAAAAATTGTATTATAATATTAAAATTGTTTTATTATAAGAGTAATACAAATATATTTATTATTAATTCATTAAAACTTGAAATTAGTAATAAAAAGATCATACCATTTGGCAATTGTTATCCTTTTCAAGTAATGGAACAATTACATTTTTATTAGTGTTATGAAGATCATGAATGAATATTGACTTCTGAAATGAAAATGCAAGAATAAAAATCATTTTTTTTAAATTCTTAAATTTTTTTAAATGCATATTTTTAATTTTCAGATATTAAAAATTATATGAAAAATACATCTACATTGAGATAAACTAAATTAATGTAAATATACATGTAGATAACTTAATAAGCATTATATATCATACATATAAACCATGCCATCATAAAATTCATTTCTTATATTACAAAAAAGACAACAATTTTAAAAATAAAACCAACTTTATTGGACCACAGTTTACAAAATTACAATCCAAAACACTATTGAATTTATGGATCCATCTTTGGAAACACACATGAAGTCAAAAGTTTAAAATACTGTATTTTCTCTATTTGTTTCTTTCTGAGGTCATGAGCTTGAAAATATGAGTCATGATGCTTTAACTATAAATGCCCATTGTGGGCCTAGTTAAACCACAATAAGTATGAAAAAACTGCCCTCTTTTACAATAGGGTGGAACAAATCCAAAAAGAAANTTGAAGTAAAAATTCAAAAAGATACATACAAGTCAAATGCAAAGGAGTTCATATCATCACACACATTGTTAGACTTACAAAGTGATGTAAAAATGGGGATAATAATACAGCAGGAAGATAATTAACATTTACTATAAGTTTTATTTTTTAGAATTCACTTTAAGTACATAAAAATATTAATTGATTTCAAATCAGAAATCTACAGAACTTAAAATAGTTTATACACTGTAAATCAATATGTAAATATTAATATTTTGTCACCTCCCTGCTGGTTTTAATAAATTCAGCAATACTACAAGGCATTGATTCTACTAATGGAATTCTGTCCCATTCTTCTGTCAGAAAGTTGAGCAGAAATCCTAAAGTCATTGATCAACTTCAAACAGAATTTGATGAATGTTCAGAGCTTCTGCTGACTCACTTTTCTCTTTAAATATTGCCAAATATTCTCAATTGGGTTTGTGTCATGGCTTCTAGCAGACCATGGCAGAATGTGAATGTGGTATCTTTGAAACTAAGCTTGTGTTACTTTGGCAACATGGTGAAAAAAACTGTCCTAGATGGGCTTTAAACAGTTTCAAGAATGTCAATATAGTTTTCAGTTATGATGGTGCTATTATAAAAATAATTTCCTGATGCCACTCACTGACATTACAACCCCAAATGCCAACAGAAGCAGCCTTTTGTACCATTTATGCAAAACAATCTGGGTAGTTACCTCATTTTACATTTGGATTACCTTATGCATAATATTTCCATACAAAATCTGTAAACATGATTTGTCTGACTATAAAATTTGTCCATATTTTTCACAAATAACTTTCTGATACCTTTTGTCCAAGCAAGACTACATTTGTTTACCACAGTAAGAAATGATTTTATTTAGCATGATAGAAACCATAGCTCATTCTTTTGATGTATCTCTGCATTGTATATACATGCACTGTTTTTCTGGCTCTGTTGTACCCCAATTTACCAAACTAGATGCAATTATATTCCTATTTTTATGAATGTACAAACACAATCTTCTACAGTCTATAAGATTGTGTTAGTACATTTTGTGCATAAATTTCCAGTATGTTTAATGTGTTGTACAATTGACTGAATTGTAGATTTCAGACATTTTAACTCTTTGGTTATTTGAGGTAACCTTTCCATGCTTCAGATGATTTGTCGTGTTATATCTTCATAAAGTGGCTTTCCTTAGGGCATTTTATCAAGTTAAGAATATTTTTTTGTTGTTTCTTTGCAGACACACTAAGGTGACATATATCAACACTTGGCAACTTATTGACTATTTATTCAGTTGGCAAACGTCCAGTCCCTACAGTAACCACTGGGCGGTGGACAGACCTGCGGTCCACTGCCCGGTGGTTACTGTAGGGACTGGACGTTTGCCAACTGAATAAATAGTCAATAAGTTGCCAAGTGTTGATATATGTCACCTTAGTGTGTCTGCAAAGAAACAGCTTAATAGTGTTGATATATGTCACCTTAGTGTGTCTGCAAAGAAACAGCTTAATAACAACAACACGGTTTCATCAGAATCAAAAAAAAAAAAATCAAGTTAAGAATATTTACATTACATTTATCTACTTGCAAACAACTATTACAGATTCTCAGTAGTCTTTCTTAAATAGATGATGTCCAGTGCAGTCCTGGACATTTGTGTGCCAGTATGAACTATTTCCCATATTGTAAACTTCAGCATCTCAAATTATTTGAGCTTTTTTCAGCAATTCTTGTTTGTTTTCTCATTACAGCTATGTGAATTATACTTTTAAACTCTTAGGAATCTTAAGTACAAACTCCTAGTAACATCTACCCAATGCAATATGAACCTAAGTGATTTAGGACCAGTGTACAAACTCCTTTGCACAATGGAAGAGTACACATTATTATAAATTTTGAGTTTAAATGTTGGAACATTTTAATTTTGAAACATTCAGTAAACCATTTAATTTGAAAGTACAGAACTTGAAGCAGGCCCATAAACTAGATCGAAAATGTTTGTTTCTAATACAGTATTGCTGGAAGACATAAGAAATGTGTGATATTGATTAATGTTAAGATAAGTTTTAGCTGTGAAAGACTCATTGCTCATATCTTTTAATCTTTAATTGCAAAAGACACTGTGGCCATTTGGCCTTTTTCATGTGTCACAAATATACAAAAAAACAAACAACAGAGGAACAAAAAGCATCTGAAAATCAGTAAAAAAAGAAAAAACACAAATGAAACAGCTAAGAAAAAAATTTTCACTGCGCTTAAACAAAAAAGCATAATTTATCCATTGAAGTCAAAATTCCTTTGGAAAATTTACTTCCCCCTCTTCCTACATTTTTTCCTCTTTTTTTTTTGGTGTATATCAATTATCTTATTTTTTCTTTTTTTTTTTAATTTTGAGTAGGCAGGAAAAAATCTTTGATCTGCAGAATTGTTGGTTTTTTTTCCAGTTAAAACGGTTTTTTACTTTAACGATCTGGCTGGGGGAATTTTTCTTATGTTTAAGTTGAATTTCTTCTTGTTAGTTATCTCTTGAAAATCTTTATATAACAAGTTCCAGTATTTTATCATTTGAAAGACTGGGCAGTTTGTCCAATTGAAAGTTTTGTTGAGTATTTTAAGAAGTTATGGTTTAGACAATAGCAATAGTTTTCTTTCCTGTGATGATTTTCAATATTGTTTAGGAGATAACTGTTGTGTTTTAAGCTTTATAAATTTAAAGGTGAGAAGTACAGTTTGCTTTGCATATAAAAATTTTATATGCATACATTTATATGTTGTCGATTTTTTCTTGTTGATAACAACTGGAAGTTGATTCATAGTACTTTAATTTGAAAATGGCTCTCATTAGATGATTGTTGTATTTGCAGATGGTTAGCGATATAGTTTTACACAGTTCTCCATATAGTTATACCGTATTGAATTTTTGTATATGATATAGATGTTTTATCATATTTACGTTTAGGAAATCCTGTATTTTTCTGATTATGCCAGTAAACTTAGTGACAGTTTTTGTTAAATTTTCAATGTGTCTGTTGTATCTGAGTTTATCATCTATTAAAACTCTGGGATATTTTATGCAGTTAATTCTTTCTATCTTCTTTTCATTTATTATTATTTGAAGTTGTTCCTTGCCAATGTTTTTATTTTTATTTACAAAGTAGAGATATTTTGTTTTGTTCTTGTTCAGTTTTAACATATCTGAGCTCATGTAATCAGTTAGTTTGTAGAGGATGCTATTTAATTCATATTGCACTACTTGGGGTTGTTGTTGGAATGTATTAGGACAATATCATCTGCATATGCTATTACTTTTGCTTCTGGCATCACTTCAAATAGGTGATTTAAGTAAATATTGAAGAGTAATAGTGCAAGTATTGATACTTGGGGATTCCAGTTTTCAGTGAGAAGCTCTTTTTGAATACTCATTGTTTACTTTTACTTGATATCTTCTGTTTAACAGATTTGACATTAACCATTGAAGAGGCACTCCTCTTAAGTCAGTATTAAAAAGTTTTTTCGAGAATCCAGAGATCTACGCTGTCAAAATCTTTTGATATGTCTAGAAACAAGGCTATTACTGAATGAGATTTGTCTAAATTGTTCATAACTTCCTGTTTGAAATGTAATAATGCATCTATTGTGGAGAAATTTTGCCTGTAGCATATTGATGACAGTGAATCACATTTAGATTGGCAATGTATTTCCAGAGTTTTTTATAAAAGATTTTCTCTATTATTTTTACTAGCACGGGGATGATGATAATCAGACAGTAATTTTCTATGTTGCTTTTAGACCCTTTATTTTTGTATATTGGTATAACCATATTATAATTTAATTTATTTGGGAAGGTTCCTATTTTGAAGGATTTGTTTATCAGAAAAGATAGAGGATTACCGATGATATCTACTATTGTTTTAATTATGTCCTGTTCCATGCGCTATTTAGATGTTCTGCGAAAATTTTGGTTATGATTTCGTTATTTTCAAGTAGATTTCCGTTAGCCTGTAATGATTTTATTTTAATATCATCCTTCTGTTTAGTTATATTAAAAGGCAGTTTTTTATATTTTTTCAAAAGTCTACCAGAGATTTGGTATTATGAAAAAGGTTATCATAATACATTGATTCTTCTGTATGAATGCTGATTCTTATTTGTTTTGACAAATTTTTGATTTCATATTCTATTTTAGTCCATTGTTCATAAGATAATTTCTTTATTAATTCTTTGAAAAGGAATTTTTTTTGTTTAATTTTCTTGAGAGTTTCATTAATAATGATTTTCTTTAAGGAAATTTTCTTTTTAAATGTATTAATTTCTAAATGTTTTTCTGGAAGGTATTTGTTAATGAATATTAATAACATAGACATTAGATAATATGTGAGTTCATCCACTGAAAGATCTCGTGTAATAATAATTCCAAGAGAAACAGGAAAGAAGAGCACCCTGTAATAATTTTATTGATGAGTTGTTTATTTTGCGTCATTTTATAAATCTTTTTCCTCCTTTCACTGTGTCTTTATCAGGAATAAAGACAAATAAAAGAATATCAATCAACAAAAGAAAAATAACATTTATGGAAAACTGCAAAGGTAATGATAATTGAACAAAAAATGATGAAAAATGTTAAGTGTGGATGTTAGAAATTTATTCTAACTCTTCATATCCTGTGAGCATTAAGAAAGTTTTTTAAAGAACGAAACATGGATTTGGCTATATCATAATGAAGTTACAAAGGTAGTCCAATATATTGGCCAAACATTTGTGAGAATTTCTGAAAATGTCTGGCTTGGATTCTCAGAATTGTAGATATACCTTTAACTGGAAAATATAATTAAAGATGAACAACAAAAATTTGTTAAATTCTTTACGATATATGCTTTGTAGCATCTTGTCATCTATTTGAATAAGTTTTCATTAGAATACAATGATCATTATGGTGCAAGACAAAGAGTTAAACATTATTATTGATGTGAGGGACGAATAGACCCTTAATAAAGTGTTATTTTAAATTTTAATTATTGAAACATTCCATCATCTAAATTCGAGCGTTAGGCTAAAAGCCATAAAAATTTATTTCCCATGGAGTTGGTTCCTTGTTGAGGAGGATCCAGCTAGTCAGCGATGTGTCACCCGGAACTTTCAATAAAGGACCCATATTGGACGCCAGACCATTAAAAACAACCACCTGACCTCATGGAAAAAACCCAAGAGGAATAACAAGAGAAAACAGAAAAAACACCCAAGGTCAGTCGTCTTCCAATGTCCGTCCACCAAAGTCGTCCTCCCGGATTAATACCATGACCAAGACTCCAGAATTAATTCCGTGCCTCTTTAAGGATATCATCCTGACTTCCGTGCCTTCACACCTCTGGGATCTTGTTAACGGACAAGACCCAGAATCATTCTATCGAACATTCCATTGGCGTCAACAGTGTCATCTGACCACAGATCTTTGACCCAAAAGAAAGGTATTTATCAACCCACGATTCGTTTGTAAACTCTCTCTCTCGAGTGGCTTAGTATAATTAGGGGCTATGACAGAAATCGAATATATCTGTATTTTCTTTAGTACTTATTAAAATTGTTATTTATTTGTTACTATGGAGTCCGAGTGAGTCACTTCCTTGTCTCTCTCCTCACCTCTACTTCGAATCCAACCGCTCACCTGCTACCGCTCGCTTGACATAACGTCGTGATTTCCGAGTCCTGCGAGACTCGGTGGTGTCACATCCTGACGTGATGTGACGTGATCCTATGGTCACATTATATTATTAGACAATATTATTCTACAAAATATAATGAGAGTTAGGCAGTTTGTGCAAATGCCAAAAATGTTTGGCATACATGATAGTTTATAACATATGTGACAAAGTACCAGTGGCGTACCGTGGGGAGGGCGGCAGGGGCGGCCCGCCCCGGGCGGCACTTTTTAGGGGGCGGCAAAATTACGTCTTAGGGGCGGCAAAGTGAAACCTGTTGACCTTTTTTTTTTTTTTTTACTTGTACAATTCATTCGTGTTAATATCCACCGCTAATATCCAATATAGCTATTTTGAACAGGTCGCTGCACTACCTCCGAAATTTTCATTGCTTGTTCTGTGACAAACTGAATTTTGGTCTTATAAATTGAAATACCTAAAGGGGCGCCGGAATTTTCCTCCGCCCCGGGCGGCTGACACCCACGGTACGCCACTGCAAAGTACAAAATAAGTAATGTGCAAATGGTAATTAAGTATATAAAAGGAAAAATATCTAAAGATAAGTAAGCAGAAGGAGAGAGAAATATAAAATATATTAATAAAAAAAGGGGGGAAAGAAAAAATTTGTTAGTTGGCTTAAGTCATTTTGCTATCTCTAAGTGTATCCTGATCTTTCTTTTACATAAGCAAAGTTGCTTTACTGTAATTTCCAGCAGTAGATTCAAATTTGCTTAAGCTAATTAATTCCAAAAAGTTCTTATCCTGATGATCCAACAGTTCTTGGTTTTACCAATCAATATTCAAGCCATTCATATGTTCAACATTATATGAAAGCATTTTCCTTTTTTTTGTTTCTTTTTCATTAACCAAAAAAGCAATATGTACTGTATCCATCTTGCCTAAATAGTCTGCTTTTGTTATCTCATACAACCATGTTGATTATTATGACAATACCAAAGATTTCCTTTTAATAACTTTAAAACATATAAACTTAAACTGGTCAACCAGTGATGACTAGCCAATATAAAATAAAGGAAATGAAATAAGAATGTGATAAAGAGAAGGAAAGACAAAGAAACACATAGTACTAAAATTACAAAAGCAAATAGATTTTATAGCAGGAGAAAGAGAGATAAATTTATTAATTATAAAATCAAAAAATGTAGGAAAATGCTGGAATTAAAAAATGTCTTTAGCAAATATTTTGATGTAAAATGTATATGAATTTCATTTATTTTTAATAATTCTGTAAATAATTTATCAACTATTTATACTCTTCTCTAACTGCACTTCATAAAAACAACTAAACTGGAGAGTGGGCAAAATATATTTATATTATGCCCACATGGAGAGCGGGCATAATATAAATATATTAGTAGGCAGAAGGGATGGTTTAAAGAAATAGGCACAATTGTGGCCTTTTTATGTTTGCAGTTATGTTACTTTATTTACGTATTTATTTATTTATTCATTCATTTATTATATTTGTATCTACCATATATTTCCTCAGATAAGATGATAGTTGAATCATAAAAAAAGGTCCTCAAAATTCAGGGTCATCTTATAGGACAGATACAAAAAAATTAGATTGAAATTTATATAAATTAAAATCATTACAAAAAAAGGAAAAACCATACTTACTTACTAGAAGAGAGTAGGTTGTGTCCACAAAATAGAATAGCCTATAGCCTATATGACGTTTTGTGAATAGTCAAGGTCATTACCTGAATGCCCAAATCATTGTGAATGTTTGCAACAATTGCAATGCTGCCAGATGCAAGAAAATAAAATTTGTTCATTTGAAAAATTACGAATAGGACATAATTCTGTACACGTTATACGGTATTATTATCCAGATGATGATCGCTGATCGAAACTAAATTCATAGGCCGTTGATAGTTTAGGGGTCGTCTTATGGGACAGATATATGCTAAAACTGTAAAACTTTGATGAAATTTATACCTTGTCTTATCTGAAGGTTGTCTTATCTGCAGAAATATATGGTACTTTATTTGTATATTTGTACGTGTTATTATTGCATATATATTGTAATTTTATATTTATGAGATTGCACACTAGAAAGTTCAATTTTAAAAATGTTCCAAAACAAAGTTCATTATATACAAATTGGAAGCATTTGGTTTTTGTTCTTGAAGAAAGTCATTAAAAATGATTGAAAGCATTCGAAGAGATAATAAAACAGCTGCATATTAAAAGGTTTTGTTTGAGATTTAGTTATTTCAACTATTTATATGTGAATCTTTAAAATGTTTCTTCAAATGAGCATAAAGAAGTCATATGACATTGAAAAAACATTTTTGACTAGAAACTGTTAAATCATTACAAATCATGTATGGCTGTTTAAAAATATTTTTTCATTCTAAAAGAAGTTATTAATTATTTTGAGAATGAATAAATGCACATTTGTATGAAATAAATTCCATTACAACAGTAAATATAAACTAGAAGAGGGAACTGTTCTTAATAAGAACATAAATAATTGTATAAAATATGTTTATTCTTATACAAAAAATTTTTTTGAAGTATTACTCTACAAATCAGTGAAACATTAAAAACATATAAACTGAAATTTTAATACATTTAATATGCAGAGATTGATGACAATGATAAATCCTCATTAATACTATAAATAAAAATTATGATGACATGAAATAGTAAAATCTTATTAAAACAAAATTAAATCAAGCTTTGAAACTGTTTTCATTAAACTGAAATTATGTTATAAATTAAGATCAATTTTAAATAAACATTTAAAATTACAGAATATTAATCAATCAGGTTAACTTAATATTATAACAATAACATTAATCTGATGATTTTGTTTAATATAATCAGACTAATATTTTATTATAATTTATTGTAACATGATTTATTATATCAGTTTTATAGTTTCAGTAACAAATAAATTATTAAAAATAATAATAATCCAGGATAAAAAATTTATTTAAAATATGCACAATTTGAAGACAAACAGAAATAATTTGAAATGTTCTTAGTTAATTGTGTTCCTTTGGTATGAAATGAATACAGTAAGAATACTAAAGTAGTTTTTATATTTGTCTTCAAATTGCATATATTTTTAAGATAGAAAAACATATCTGAAAGACATTTATTAATTTTTAATAAAGGAAAACAAATTCAATAATTTCATTTTAAAATTTCTTTTAATAATTCAAAATTTTGATTTAATTTTATTGATGAAATTATATAGTTAATTAATGATATAAATGTATCAATATAATATATATATATACCAGATACTGTACATACAATTTTCACTTGAATTTGAACTTAAGGAACATGATATATATTCACAGTTTCTATCATTAGCAAGTTGTTGATTAAATAAAAAGCTAGGAGAATAATATATCTGAAAAAAAGATATTTATTTATAAATTAATTCTAAGTCAAAGTTATTTAAACATTTTTTTAAATTGTACATACATATTACTGTAATAAATATAAAAATTTCTATACTGTAGTTTTAAAAAATGAGGCAAATAAACCAAAATTATAATGATGTTATCTTTAGTTTTGAGTAATTTTATTATTTACAAAAGTATGAAACATTTCATAGTTAAGCTATTGTTTTAAATGTACAGTACATGTGATAATCTGGGGCCAATACTGTTTGCTTAAATTGATTTTGGTTGTTAAAATTTTTAAATTTAATCAGTTTGTTTTGTTTGTAAAATTCAGATTATGAAACCAAACAAAAACTTTTTGTTTGTATTACAGTTATGAGTCAGAGAGAATTTCTTTCAATTTTGAAGGAAGTTCCTTCAAAATTGAAATGTTGACTTTGATATCAACTCAACAAGGAAGTTCCTTGTTGCTTCTCTCCTCAGGGACTGGAATTGTCCGAGACTATTAGACAACTAAGATTCTGTAAATAGGACCAAACACAAATGCCCAAAGCAAAGCGAACTGGAAACTGAACTCAAGAAAGTTCGTGTCTAAACTGAAAGAGTTTCCTGCCAAATGCAGGAAATCGAAGCCAGCCCCACTAATGATTCAGAAAAAAATAAGGAACCAAAATGAGGTATTATATTTAACTCAAATAAATAAACTCTGTCTCTCTCTCTTGTCAGAATAGACTTACGGGTTAGAATTAGATATCCTTCCATACTTGATTATCAAACCTAACCATTTTGTTCTTATAGTTTAAGATACTCCATTTAATGTATATATGATAGTTATGGTTTTGTATAATAAATATATAGTTATATCCTAAACTGTCATTTAGATTGATTTAATGCCTAACTCCATTGTCGGCCCACATATTTACGTAACTAACAAAATTAATGTTGTTAACATTTAAGGTAAACCCTCCTAAAATTCTGGTCAAGTTTAAATTATATCTTCAGCCACTCGGAAGATGAGATAATAGAATCACGAGTTGAGATGTAACATTTTCTTTTTTTTCAACTGGTGTCAGAACAGACAAAGAAAGATCTTACTGATATTCCTTTATCTTAATATTTCCATCCGGTAAGTGGAACAAAGTTGTACCAGAACTGCCCATTCTCACATACGTAATTATTTTTAGTCAAAATTCACTTTATAGCAGTGAGCAGCTTATGATGATGAAAATTATCATGTCATGCATCAAAGTTTTCAAAACTGATTTCATTATATAGGTAGAGGATAATTACTGGAAATTTATCAGCTTTGAAGATGCAAATTCAAGTAGGAATGTCTACTAATATCAATTATATCTTAGATTAAATATACAGAAAATTAATGGGAGAGAACTAAAGGAAAGTTATGCGTGTATGTTATGGACAATGTCTAAAGTCTAGCCAATTCATGAAATGGCTGGCCAAAGCCCAAAATATACAATAATTTACAATTAATTCAGGTTTTGGCTGGCCAAGATGGACTTAGTTGAAAAATTGGGAAAGTATTTCGGAGATTGTTATGAATAAAAATAATTTAGCTTTGTGAATGATATTTTTCTGTTAACTGGCAGTTTAAGTAATAAATGAGAAAAGGTTCAATGTCACAAAAAATTAATGTTTTAGTTTAAGCATATCTTTGAAAAATTGTATTATAATATTAAAATTGTTTTATTATAAGAGTAATACAAATATATTTATTATTAATTCATTAAAACTTGAAATTAGTAATAAAAAGATCATACCATTTGGCAATTGTTATCCTTTTCAAGTAATGGAACAATTACATTTTTATTAGTGTTATGAAGATCATGAATGAATATTGACTTCTGAAATGAAAATGCAAGAATAAAAATCATTTTTTTTAAATTCTTAAATTTTTTTAAATGCATATTTTTAATTTTCAGATATTAAAAATTATATGAAAAATACATCTACATTGAGATAAACTAAATTAATGTAAATATACATGTAGATAACTTAATAAGCATTATATATCATACATATAAACCATGCCATCATAAAATTCATTTCTTATATTACAAAAAAGACAACAATTTTAAAAATAAAACCAACTTTATTGGACCACAGTTTACAAAATTACAATCCAAAACACTATTGAATTTATGGATCCATCTTTGGAAACACACATGAAGTCAAAAGTTTAAAATACTGTATTTTCTCTATTTGTTTCTTTCTGAGGTCATGAGCTTGAAAATATGAGTCATGATGCTTTAACTATAAATGCCCATTGTGGGCCTAGTTAAACCACAATAAGTATGAAAAAACTGCCCTCTTTTACAATAGGGTGGAACAAATCCAAAAAGAAACTAAACTCAAAGTGAAACATTATGCTTATTTATAGTAAACTTTCTAAATATGTAGTTGATTTATTTCTGATTAAGACATCTTATTTTATGTAATAGTGGTTCATTTTGTACATATTTGAACTGTCACAAAAAGTATTGTCATAAACAACAATAATTTGGTAAGTTTCAGAAAATTTAAACAAAATTAAAATATTTAATGAGCACTTTCACTTGTTTCACTCAAACTTCACAGAACATTTAAATAAGAATAACAGAATTTCCTCTTTAAATTTTCTGATGAAGCTTGGGTGAAACAAACAAAAGCATGCATTAAATATTTTAATTTTTAGTTATATGAAATTTATGAAACTTACCTAGTCCTGATGAGTTTTAGCATCATTATATACTTACTAACAATAATTTGGTAATTATAATTAAAGAGATGTATACTAAACAAGATGGAAATTAGTTAGTTTATTATATTACTAAATGTATGAAATCTCAATATTTAAGCCTAAATAAAAGGTATTTAAAGTAGACAAAAATATTAGATTTGAATTTGTTAAAAATATATAGATTTTTTTGTTGTTTGAACATAACATAGATGTCAAGTTCAATAAACAGAAAGTGATATATATCATTTAAACACTGACTAGGACTCAGAAATGAAAATCTAGACAACTTGGACTTGCCAAGTCTCAAAATACCAAATTTTACAAAGTCCTACTTATATCCATCACAGTTCATTAAAGTTATTTTTTCTTTTTTCGCTATTATAATAATTATATCCTTCCAATTGCTCCTTGTATTAGTCTTAGAAGAGTTTTAGTAGGGGATAGACTGATAGACTCTTACACTATTTTTGAATAGTCAGAAGTACGTGCTATTCCTTTATCACACTTATTTGACAATTCAAATCTTTTATATAATGGAACATCTTTTAAATAGTTGATAATGCAGATTTGGTATTGTAATTTTATGCTTTAATAAGGCAAAATTTATTTTTGATAATGAAGATATTAGATCAATATATAAGCTACTAGTTAATTTGTAATACAGACAACTCATTCTTTTGTGCATAATAATTTGATACCCTTAAATCATTTACAACCAAATTTGGATTTCATTTTCAATACATTTTCAGTTGACAAACAAAAATTTTGTGCTGTTCTGCAAGGGTGCTTCCTATTAGTTTTTGTTTCAGTATCATAAAATATAGAAAACAGGCAAAAAAATTTTATTTTCAAAAATGATTTCTTCTTGAAAATAAAATTTTAGTGTCTGTTTTCTATATTTAATCTACGGTTTTAGCATTTTAAATGTTTTGTGCAATGTATGTTATTCACTATTAAAAACTAAATCTTTTTTCAATAAAAGCTTTTGTAATTTTTAGCTTCTTAGGAACAAAACACTTTTTTATAACAGTTAATCTAAAGNTCTGTTTTCTATATTTAATCTACGGTTTTAGCATTTTAAATGTTTTGTGCAATGTATGTTATTCACTATTAAAAACTAAATCTTTTTTCAATAAAAGCTTTTGTAATTTTTAGCTTCTTAGGAACAAAACACTTTTTTATAACAGTTAATCTAAAGTTAAAGACTATGTATATATCATAAAATGAAGTTAATGTGGCATATTTTTTTGAAATCTTCAAATTCAAGAAATTATCAATAAATCTTAAATAAAATACATAGGCTGTTTTTTTTCCTCCAATAGTCCATAAAACAAAGACTGGTTATCCAACTGGTTACCCAAATTATGGATTTAACCAGAGTGATCCTGATCAAACCCATAATAAATATAACAGTATTTTTTTCAGTTTGCAAGTATAAAAGAGCAGTAAATAAATAAATCTTTATTATAAAATTCAGATTCATTGATAACATGCCTCATTGAGATAAAAAAATTATCTTTTCAGTCCTAAAAATAAAAGCTTAATTGCAAATAAAGAAATTATTATTTATTGAGTATATAATACTATACAAAAATTTCTTACATTTAGATGTAATGTTTTGCAAAAGCAATTTTCTTCTTCAATTCTGCATTCAAAAGTATTATTTAGAATTTCAGCCCTAACCCTTTGATAAATACATAAATTGAATAAATTGCAATACAACTGAAGATCGACATTAAATCTATAAAGAAATATAAAAATTAGATAGAAACAAAATTCAATTTAATGTATAATTCATTTTATTTTAAATGCTTTTTCCTTTTGTTAAGGTTTATTTCTTAATAAGTTCATAAAATTTTGACTCTAAGCAGGAATATTTATAAGTAATTATTTAAAACAATTTTAAACATAACATCATACACATTTTTTGGTTGTACCCAAACAACAATCTTCCTTAATGTACATAAATTTCTTTCAGCATCTATGGAAAAAATAACAATATTTTAAAATTTTAATATTTTTTATCATCATTGTAAATTATGTTAAAATATTCAGTTTACAAAATTTACAGTAAAATCTGTATAAACCAAAACTGCATGGGACCAAATATTTTTTCTCTGGTAAGTTTTTATTTTGAACAGATTTCTTTTAATCTCTTAGAAAATTGTTCCATTCCAAAGAACTTTTTCGGTTTAGACAGGTTTCTGTCATATTCAGGTTCCATTTTGGAAAGGTTTTACCATATAAATTTTAAGCTTTTTTCTTCCTATTATGCAGTCACTAAAAGAATTTCATGCTCATCATGGATTTGGACAGGTCAGTAAATAGGCAGCTAAGTGGTAACAAATAAGGTCTGACATAGAATCAAACCAGTCATGAAAATTTCTGTCTGACCCAAACTCAAAGCCATGCTTCTCAGAACAGTTAGCTGATGCCTTTATTGTTTTGACCAACCAGCTATTAATAAATTATTATTATTATTATTATTATTGTGATTATTTAAAATTTTCATTACTTTGCCTTTATTAGTAATATTGTTTAAATTCCAATAATATAAAAATTTGAATTTTAAGCTTACTGACATATTAATAAATCTGGCTCTTAGATAACATATTACTTGTAAATTTGTGAATTTCTTGGGCAAATAACTTATTGAGAAAATAGGAAATGACATATTTAAAATTTATTGAAATGTTGCTATTGTTATTTCTGTTAACTAATTTATAATGTTATTTTATTCTTAATTTAGATTCATCTTTGAATATAAAAGATGTTTGATCTCTAAGTACAATACAGTTCTAAACATGATGATCTTGTATCTATGATTTAGTAACTATATTAATATATCTTAGTAAAAATATCAATTATCATTATTTGAAACAATGCAAAATGATAGTAATTGGTTTGAAATGATACGAGTGGACTTGTCAATAGAAAATTTAAAATCAATTAATTTATAAAATTATTTAATTTTATAAATTAATTCATAATTCATTAATTCATAATTTTATAAATTAATTCATATACAAAGTATATGAATTAATATCCATACATACCAATTAGAACCATGCATACCAATTAGAACCAACTGAAATAATTTAAGATCAATAGCTCTTCTACCTGTCTTAAGAAAATGTTTTACGGCAATCTTAGCAAAAAGATTTCACCGATGGCCCAGTGAAATGGACTTAGAATCCAAATTTCAATATGCATATGTAAGAAATAGAGGTACTGAATTTGCAATATTTTTGCTGCTATTAATAATTCAACTCCACTTGTCAAAAAAACATGAAAACCTATTTACAACTTTCATAGATATTGAAAAAGCTTTTGATACATTCTATGTACTACTTTTGGTTCAAAATTTGAGAGACAAAGGAACAGGCAAAAAGTTTTTGCAGACAGTGCCTAAATTATTTTCAGATTATAATACTAATATCATTCAAGGAAACAACAATCTCCTTTATTTAAATTATCTTATGGAATTCTACAGGGTGATCAGCTTTCTCCATACTTAACACACCACACTGGGATAAAGTTAATAATATACACTGAAGCAACAGCAGTTATTCTCTATACCTGTGTCTCTCAATTTTTAATAATTTATGATATTTGACTATAATAATAAAATTAATAATAATTATATCTTACTTGATAAAGGAGAAACTTTCCATGTGATATTCAGGTAATTTTTTGATTCATTTGATAAAAGTTGTATTGAATCAATTTTTGGAAATGATAAGATACTGAATTTATAAGAATAAAAATTATCTGAAAGATAGAAATCAATAAATATTTAACTTTACAGACAAATTCATAAATATATCTAATTATTTAAACTGAATAAAGTAAATTATATTTTATAATAATTATTTGTAAACATTGGAAAAGCAATAATGTAAGCAGAGCATACAGTTCCAAATTTTTCATGTTTTTATTCAATCTCATCTAAACAAACTCATTCGCATGAACTATAACTCACAGATTTGGCAGTCTCAAAATCAATCAGTCAAGCAAGCTCAACCGAGAAAAGAAATACATCATTCTTGCTAGACTAAGTAAATCATCAGACATTTAGGTTCATGGCTGCTAAAATTCAGGTAAAATGGATAAAATGCTAAAATGGAGGTATTTCTACATTGCAGTGATTATATTGTAGACTAAGTGATGCTGTTTAGGTGTGTGACCGAGCTGCAAGTCATTTTGGCATGTTTAAGGCATATTAAGCTTATTTTAGAAACTTTTTAGAATATGACTTTGTTCTATTCGATGATCATGCCATAAAAAGAAAGTTTATCTGAAACAACAATTGATCACCAGTTTATCTGAAACAACAACAGCACACTATTGTATAGTGTGACGAAACGTGCACTGGTAAAAGGCTTATAGATACGTGCATTTGAAACAAATTCGACAATACCAAATAAAAAACTTAAAATTGACAATGAACATTTATTTTTCAGTTTTTGCAATGATTTTGTAAGCCATGTTAAAAGTCTGTTTTGATTTGTACATAAAAAGTGTGAAGCATTTATATGAAAGAGCTGGAATTGAGTCAAGGAATACTTGAGTTTTATACAGTGTTGTTATCAGTGAGCCACCTTTTCAAAATTGCTGACCAGGTCATTTTAAAATTAAAATGTTATACCAAGGCATGTGCAATGTCACTTTACAGCCAAGAACTGAACAATGCGCATGCCAGTTTTAAACTAGTTAGGGACTTGTGTTGGAACAAACCTAATATTTACAAAATACTTGCAAATATTTTTATAAATTCATTTTGTTTCATCATAATTTCACAATTTCTACAAAAACCGGACAAATTAACAATTAATCCAGACCATGAATTTAAAAACCAGCCTGGTGGCAATACTAGTTATTATACAGTTGGCTGTATTTTTCAAGTTTTTTTTGTCCATTGCATTGTGTTGAATTCTTTATATGTAATGCAATGTATTCAGTTCTTTATATGATGAACGTTACTAAATTAAATTAGAAGAAAATTTGATTTAATTTATTAATTTTTTATAAAGCATAATAATGTGTAATGTTTAAAAATATAAAGTATAATTTAATGAAAAATAAAGCATAATGTTGATTGCCCTACTTATAGTTGAGGAGTTCTATGGAATAAAGTAGTTAAGTGCACTTACAGGTATAAGACAAAATAATAGGAACACCCCTTTCAAAATGTGTTGTATTTCGACTGTCCAACACAGCCCCACCACGTGTCACAACAGTCTGCCATCCAGTGGCAGTGAAAGGGAAGGTATCAGTCGAGCATTTGGCAGTGTGACAGTTGCATGAGAAAATTCTCTTCCCAGCAAAGTGCTATTATGTCTGACCTGTCCGACGTGCAAAGAGCAGCGGCGGCCTTATCCATTGCAAGGCTCTGGGCGGCAGATTTTTGCGAGGCCCTTGTCCTTTATGCAAAGTATGTGAATTGAAATAGTAGGCACTTATTAATATTAATACATACTGTACTATGAATTAAATTTATTTTATTGTTATAACTAATAGCCAAGGATAAAATAAAAAGTTTTAAATATCAACTTTTTTCTGCTTGGTTGTTGCGCGAGGCCCCGGGCGATTGCCCTTCTCGCCACCCCTTAAGGCCGCCACTGGCAAAGAGGCATGATTATTGGAGCTCGACTCACTGGAGCGTCAGTATCTAGAACAGCAACCTTATGGGTGTTTCAAGGTCCACTGTGTCAAGGGTTATGACAGCCTACACAAAACTGGGAATCGTGTCTTCTGCGAAGCAGAACAGTGGGCAAAAGTTGAAGTTGACCAACCGGGATAGACGAGTGTTGAAGAGGATAGTTGCCCAAAAACGTAAGACTACACTGCAGCAGATAACCTCTGAGATGAACACCCATCTCCAGAACCCTGTATCCACCAAAAGTATTCAACGAGAGCTGCATGCTGCGAGCATTCATAGCTGAGTAGCCATTCCAAAGCCGTTAGTGTTGCCACAGAATGCTATGAAGCGACAACAGTGGTGCCAAGACCACAAAAACTGGACACAACAGCAATGAGAACAGGTCATCTGGAACAGGACTTTCCCCTTGCTATAATAAGCACTTTATTCACATGTATTTAACATTTATATTTTTATCACTTCACAACAAACCTCATGCAAAAAGAACAGTTTTTTGAGAATTCCTGAAAACATCAAAATTTAACTTACCTTTTACCAAAGAATTCTTCAATTAACATCCTCTATTATTGTTTGTTAGTAATCTTGCCAACTCCTGAAGAGTTGATTCCATTTATAGGAGTGAAAAATTTTGGGAGATTTGAAGTTTTTTACTCTCAGCAATATCAAAACACTATTATTTAGTTGTTTTAATAATACCTAAAAGTTGATTGTATTTTCATGTAAATATGGGAATAGGCCTTAATTGAAGAGTCTGACAATTTAAAGATTTTTGCAAAATTTTGGGAGTCTCCCACTGAGTTATCAACTAGTACCATAAATAACATAAATCATTTTTGAATGTGAAAAGTGAAATTACATTATTGAAATTTAATAACAAAAATGGTTGACAATAATATTCATATACTCACTTGGTGAAAAATCATAACACAAACTTTCTTTTGTTTGACAGAATTTTGTATTGAATTCATTCTGTAAAGAATTAACAATAAAGATAATTATTGCATGTAAATTAATAATTAAATTTACGTTTAGATAAAATACAAAAAGTCTTAAAATTAAAATTACATATAAGATGATAAAGTGTATGACAATTTTAATATCTTATTTCAAATGTTATCAATTAAGGATAATTTAAGAAGTGTTTATTCATTTCTGTATTTGTTACACAATTATTTATAAATTTATTCATATTTATTTTACAATATTTAATATATTAAAAATATTTTGTTTTTTTCTGCAAATGTAGAAGATGCAAAATCTTGTTTCCTACTTAGTTCTCAACAATTTATATTTGAAATATGAAAGGATGGACTTCATACTTTATGAATTATGATTATTGTGTCAATGATGATGATAATACAAAGGTATTGATTAAAGCATTCAATTTTTTCCACATGAATATCATTTGCAAAATACATTAAAAATAGTGGCATACTATAAATATTGGCATTAGAGTAATATCTCAATGGTAAACTCAATGGATGATGATTTGAACAGGGATCTGACACAGTGTAGTTTCTACTGAAAATGTTTAATAATATATGACAATTTACTTTGGGCAATTATAATGAGGAAGTTTTTGAATTCTGTCTTATAGCAATCAACAGGGCAACTGCTAGCAACTGTGGGACCTGGGTCAACTAAGAAATGCAGGCCCCCTTCTAAAATATACATTATTTAACTTTTACTTTCCTAGCTGTTACATATAACAGAAGGAAAGTATGGTGATCGGTCAAAAATTGATCCCTCAAGATATTAATATTTTTTGGACTCAGGACACCTTGAAATGTCGAGAAATCCAGAAAAATTTGGGGTTTTTTCTGTGTGTGTGTGGGGGGGACACTTTGTTCACCCTGTTTGAAGTTTAATAACTCGTGTGCTTCTTGTCTAAAATTTCTGAAATTTTTCGGGGAGGTTTGTTTATTAGGGGAATTGATGCTATTAAAGGTTGAGGGGGTAGGGAGATAAAGGGGATCGTGTATATCTCTAGTAGGGTGAAACTTAATGAGGATTTTACTTATTAGCATTTACAAATTTTTTAAATAAAATCCATCCATATCCTCAAAATTAAGCTTTTTGCCATTTTATAATAGTTAAAAATATAAAAAGTTTTAAAAATAAAATATGATAACAGATGGCGCTACCAAATGTTGCTGGAAAAGCAACTCGTTGAATTTTTATAATTTTTTGCAAAAAAGAACATCTAAAGTAAAAACAAACATATTTCATTAATCTAAGTATACAAAAGATGCAATAATAAAATTACGTAGATTATATAATTTAAAATGCCATATTACAAAAGTTGTAAAAAAAATTTAGAGACAAAAATGAAGAAAATTACAATAATGCAATTTTTAATCTCTTCTTCCTGTTAGAATGTGACTAAATATTCTCGATTATTAGTTAATTATAAATTATCCAATTAAGTATTTAGAATTTGTTTAGACTTAATTAAATTAGAAATTATTTTAAAAAGTATTTTGTTTAATTTAGTAATTTGTGCACTGTATTTCCTCGGATTCTTAGGGACTTCCATAAATTACGTTACGCAGATATGGATGTATGGGTGGGGGGAGATGCAGGTAATCGTTACTCCTCTTCCTTTGTAATGTATCGTATTTACAGAAACGTTACATAATGCTGGGTCTTTAAATCGACTGGTGTTGTTAAATATGTAAGAATTAAACTACCGGTAGTTTTTCGCAAAATGGCGACAACGTACCCCGTGCTTTGTATTATTCTTTAATACAATTAAGGGGTTTATCGAGGATACGCGTTACGTAATTTCGGGGGGTAAGTATATTGGACAGCGTTAGGGATCGTTACGGAAGGTATAGGATGGCAGTTGAAAAGTATAAATATAGCGACATAAATCGATGTAAAGTGCCGTAATTTATGGATGACACCTTATTAATCTTTTATGTTTTTCTATTTACTTTTGTCTATTTCTTATCGGTGTTCTACGTTAACGTCGTTGTGATAACGGAGAAAAAACACTCGAGTGCTTCCTATGAGTCATGGGGAAACACATTTTATTTTTACGTGTCCCAACGTAAAAGAATTTTGTAATTGTTTACACGTATTCTCATAGTAAACGGATGAAGAGTTTTGTATTAACCCAAAAACGTCTGAGCTAGAGACATACTAGGTACTAAAATTCAACAACGGTAATTCCGGATCACTTGAATTTTCTAGCCTTAACCTTATTCTAATTCCCTACCCTTAATAATCATTAAAGATATAACATACGGAACAATTATTTACAACAGACTTCGATAAAATTAAATTTTCTTAACTCTAATTTTATTTTATTTTGGATCAATCAGTACCGGATTTACCTTCGAAGGAGCCCAAACAATTTAAATTTTTCGCTCTTGCAACTAAAAAAAAAAAAAAAAAAAAAAAGGAAGCCAGAAGAAAGGCAGAAACTGAAAGAAGAATTAAACTCATTTATTACTAACACACAGCTTATTACTTTATCGTGTATATTACAACTTCTGACTCTTCTCAGCCAAACTGCTCAAATCACATCATCAAAAGTCAATTTCTGCAATTTATCATTCTCAATAAACATAAGGCTTACATCTGACAGTTTAAAACATTTATTTTCGTACACCATTGTACGCAAATAATTTTTTCACATGTTTCAGTGTGTTGAAGGATCTTTCACCTGAACAGTTTGTTATTGGTAATGTTAAAAATATTTGCATGATGCTTTTCAACAAAAATTTGATCTATGTTTTCTTCATAACTCAACAAGAAAACTTAGAAAAAAAATAAAGGAGAGAGGGTTCCTGACAAGGCAGCTCTCAGCAGGTTCCCCAAGTAGATACTTGCTTTGTTTCCTGATAATTATGTTGAGGTACATGATTTTGATTTACACAAATCAGAAAAAAATTTCATTCCCTTCTAACATGATTTGTTTTTATCTAACATGATTGATCCAAATTCTAAAAATATTTATTTTGTATTACAATGCATTGATGCATGCTTCACATTATTCACCTTTATGCTGTTGTTTTTTGTTTCAATTGGAAAAGAAATTTCTGAGAAATGCCCTTAATTATATATATCACTTCAATCTTTTTTACACATGTTCTTCAGGAACATAACTATTGTGTAAAAACAGAATTAGATGTATATAAAATTTAGTTTTATATTTTTATTATAAGTCTAAAATGTTTCTAGTTTACTAAAAAGAAATACACATANCTTACTTACTAGAAGAGAGTAGGTTGTGTCCACAAAATAGAATAGCCTATAGCCTATATGACGTTTTGTGAATAGTCAAGGTCATTACCTGAATGCCCAAATCAGTGTGAATGTTTGCAACAATTGCAATGCTGCCAGATGCAAGAAAATAAAATTTGTTCATTTGAAAAATTACAAATAGGACATAATTCTGTACACGCTATACGGTATTATTATCCAGATGATGATCGCTGATCGAAACTAAATTCATAGGCCGTTGATAGTTTAGGAGTCGTCTTATGGGACAGATATATGCTAAAACTGTAAAACTTTGATGAAATTTATACCTTGTCTTATCTGAAGGTTGTCTTATCTGCAGAAATATACGGTACTTTATTTGTATATTTGTACGTGTTATTATTGCATATATATTGTAATTTTATATTTATGAGATTGCACACTAGAAAGTTTAATTTTAAAAATGTTCCAAAACAAAGTTCATTATATACAAATTGGAAGCATTTGGTTTTTGTTCTTGAAGAAAGTCATTAAAAATGATTGAAAGCATTCGAAGAGATAATAAAACAGCTGCATATTAAAAGGTTTTGTTTGAGATTTAGTTATTTCAACTATTTATATGTGAATCTTTAAAATGTTTCTTCAAATGAGCATAAAGAAGTCATATGACATTGAAAAAACATTTTTGACTAGAAACTGTTAAATCATTACAAATCATGTATGGTTGATTAAAAAATATTTTTTCATTCTAAAAGAAGTTATTAATTATTTTGAGAATGAATAAATGCACATTTGTATGAAATAAATTCCATTACAACAGTAAATATAAACTAGAAGAGGGAACTGTTCTTAATAAGAACATAAATAATTGTATAAAATATGTTTATTCTTATACAAAAAAATTTTGTGAAGTATTACTCTACAAATCAGTGAAACATTAAAAACATATAAACTGAAATTNCTGTCTTCCTCAATCAGTAGATCGCGGTCCCTAGAGTAATGCAATCGGGTATCTGGATAAAGACGAGCATTTTAATTATGAAAGCAGATGCCGGCTAAAGAAAAGATTGCAAAACATTACTTTAGATAAATTAATCTATTAATTATAATTTTAAGAGTGATCAAATGCGCATTTCTCCGATTTATATCCATAAATATAATAGGAAAAATGCACTTAGAATAACTAAACTTGAAGATATATTAAATAAATTTGAATTATAAACGTTTATATTTAAAATTATATAAATTACTTGCTAAAAATGTATATATATTTCCAAATTTTTGACTGTTACAAATTATCGATTTGATTTACATCCAGCATATTCTCTAAACAATTCCAAAAATGGACAGTTTCAATTTCTCAACATAAATAGCCACAAGTAAAGGAAGATATATTACCAACTTCACTTCATCTTTTTGGTTTTTGTACTGGAAACGAATATATTTCATTCTTTGTATATCCGTAACACAAAAATATTATAAATACTCCACAGCATCCCTAAGAGCAATGGTTTCCAGGAGACAAAAACCATTTTGAAAAATTAGTTCAAAAAAGAAGACACGCACACTTTTTAATTATTAAAATTTAAAGGATATCTTCTATTAAATAAAATTAATTAAAAAAGAAAACAATAAATCTACTTTATATAATTATTTAAATAATTTATACTCACGACGTTTTATTTTTGGATGAGATGAATACTAAGAAGTGGATATAAAATATTTCTGAGTTTACAAATGTAACTTCTTAGTACGTGAGGGATTAGAAAGCGGGTTCTGTTGAATAAACAAAGATTTAAAGAAGTAGAGAATCAGCGAATTTACAGGTTTGCAGTTTGCTTGACCTCGTACTGTATTTAGCAGAAATGAATGGTGGCTATTAATGTCACTACAGGATGAAATAAGTAGCAAACGTGGATAGAAAAGAAAGTTTCATTCCATAAAAATTATTTTTTAACGATATTTTTCGCTTTTTAAAAAATATAGTATAGATATACGGATATTTTATTTTAAACATGTTATTAAGTTAGTAAGTGAAAGAAAAAAACATGTACTGTATGTAAAAGTTTTAAATAATTAATTAAAGCAGAATTTCTACATTAATGTAGACCTTTGTAAAGTAGTTCGTTGAAAATCGATAATTTTCATAATATAGTGATGTTGGATTGAGTAAGTTTGCGTGTTGGACTCACAGACACACGAATTACAACTTCTACAGAAAGAGGTAGTTACTAATGAACGTGTAAATCATTTCAGAAAGAAGAGTCTTTTTCCCCATTTTACTTTTAAGAAATGGAAGGGAGGGACGAAGTACACGACACATCAATACCGTTGTTATCTCTGTCATTCTTGTAGAGTAGAACTGATGGAATAAATTTAGAATAAAGACATGCAGATAGGAATAAAAAAAAAAGAATGAGTGAGAAAAGAAAAGTAGGAAACACCCATTTTATATCACTTGACTGGATGACAAGCTTCATGACACATTTACTTACGTTTTTGTGTTTCCATTTCCACTCCCTTTCATCCTACTATGTGAAATTACCTTCTTTAGAGTAAGATAAGTTACCTTTAGTTTCATTAATTGGCAGAGAAGCTACGAGAAGTGAAGCACAATTTAAAATATATTTCTACAATCATTTATTAAATAGAAAGTTTGATAATTAGACGAATGTAAATTGTAGTTATAGACAAATATTTCGTTAATTTTTTTTACTGCAATTTTTAAAATGTATAAAAAATTTAAAGTTTTCGAATGACTTTTTGAATTTGTTACAATTTTATTTGTTAAAAATTTCAACATAAAAATGTAATAAAGTGTGTTTATATTTGACAAAAGCTGATTAAAGAGTGTTGGAACTAAATCCATAAAGTGAAGACAAACTGTTAAACAGTTTTGAAAACCACTTGACAAACACCAATATATCAAGTGAAAATATGGCTAAGAATGTAAGCTCTCCAAGTTTATATTCAAAAGCTACAGTTTCAAATATCACAATTTATCACCGGCAGCATAAGAGGTCACTTATCCACCAGCAATTTTGGCTCCTTCTATTTTCTCGAATGTTTTTGATGTGATTTACTCCGCGCGCACACATTCTCTCTCTCTCTCTCTCTTTCTCTAGGCAATAGAATTCAACATTTGCAAAGTAATTTGTGATTAGAACTAACGACATGGAGAGGTAGATCTACAGAATTACAGGTGAAACCAGCCTATCTAATGATAAAATCAATACTGAGTCAGTCTTTATTTTAGCACCAGTATATAGCTGACTCCTATCCATTATTAAAGTCATTACTCTAAATGATGACACGGCCATAGAACAAACCCTCATTGTAAAGAGGTTTCACACTTAATCGCTTTAATATGACTTCTTTATTCTTAACTGCCGTTAATTCTACTTCATTCATCAATCCATACACAAATAATCTTAAAACATTAATATCGAAACTACAAGCATTAACATTTTGTAAGCTATTAAAACCACTCGCTTTTATCCAACTCCAAGTTGTTGGAAGAAGATAAATTAATACCAATTTGAAAAAAAATGAGTCTGGTGTGAATCACTCTTAATCGGGTTTAAAGTATCCTGTTGGTTCATTTGCATAACTCACACCGATTTCGAAGATAAATTACTTTAAGTGTTGAGAACCGACTCCTTTTTTTTACGATTCTGTTCCTGTAATTTTTATACTTTATTATTACAAAATGAAAAATTTCGAACGTTAAATTAGTAGAGTTGATAATATTTTGCAAAATTTATAAGAGGAATGGCTAACGAGAGGGAGAGAGAGCGAGGAGAAAAGTTTGTATAAGCTTTCGCATCAACTACCGACTTATTCGATGGTGGGTACGGTACTAACTAAATGACGTCATAGTCCCGGGGGAAATAGTTAGGTATCCGTTCTGCGATGTGCGGTCTCCCGGGATACACGAATTGATCAAAAATGAGAAAACTGTTGCGCTGTAGTTGGATGAGGCTGTCACGAAGCCATTTTCGATCTGCTGACTCATTAATTCTTGTTTTAATAGACTCCAAACCGAAATGATGATATTTATACAGAAATGTAGTTTAAATTTTCAAATCCTAGCAGTTTCCTAACGTTTGTCAATTACTAATGCCATTTTTATATACGCGGACAACTCCGAGTATTGTTGAATCGTTTCGTTTTTTATTTTACTGTAAAAAAATTAATAACGAAGCGAATAATTGTATTATTTATTTTAAAGAAAAGAAGAAAACATTTCGTTATTTTTACAAACTTCCAGAAAATGTAATCATATCGATTTTTTTTTAAAATTCGGTATGAAATATTTCTTCGTGTTTCTTTGACTGAAAGGCGAAGTGGATCTGTAACATATTTTCTTCTCCCTCTTCTTTTTTCTCCTTTTTTTTTTATAAATTCGGTTTGGTTCATGTTTCTCTCTGCCTATAAATATTCGTTTGTGTTTCGGATCACGTCCTACGTATTTCCTTTGCTCCTCATCCTCTAACATTCCGTGAAAGCATCCTCTACTGCTTTCTACATTAAAAAATAATAAAGTAAAAAAATTATTTACTTCTCTTTACAATTATTTCAAGTATTGATAAGATTTTCATCCCCGGATACTTTTTTTGTCTTCAAATTTTACAACTTTACATTAAACGAATGCCTACGTAAACCTAACCCTTTACTTAATTTGGTATTTTTATTTTTCTATTTTCTCATTTTATTAAAGTAATTATCGCCATCATTTTCGTTTCGGTTTTTAAAGAAACAAATATACCTAAATGTGATGACTAAATGGATTTTTCTAGTAAGCAAATTGACTGAGTTCTTTTCTTCCTCTTCTTTTTTCCATTTAAATAAATGGATACCGCTTTAACATCTTTGAAATTTAATTCCTTCTTTGAAAATAGTTGTCTTTAATCTTTTAAAACATTTTTCTTTATCGATATAAGTTAAGAATTTGAATTTTAAAAATGTCTTAATTTGATAAAGTTTACTATATTTTTTTGAAATAATTTTTTACTAGTTTACGTATAGAAAATATAAAGGGAAGAAACATTATTAACACTTCGTATCTTTCTACTTTCCAATTTTTCATATTGAGTTCTTTATATTTCAGTCTACATGTAGAAAGTATAAAGGTATGAAGCATTAATAACGCTTTATACTTTTATATTTCTCTTTATAGGTAAACTGGAATATGGAGAATTGTTTAATATGTTATATTTTCTATATATCAACTAGAAAATATAAAGACGTGAAGCTTTAACCTTGATTAAACCTTCATATCTTTAGACTATATGTAAAGTGTAGTGTGTATAACTCTATTTAAAAAGCTCTAGATCCTATATAAAGAACTGAATAATATTATATAAAGGTATGAAACGTTAACTTATATTTTCTAACTTTATTCTAGTTTTATCTCCTTATTAATGAAAAGGAGAACTAAAAATATTACCATAAAAATCGAGAGAAAGATCGAAATAAGTTAATTTAATTTATAAATTTTATTTAAAAAAGAGGGAACTAAATTTTGCATCATCTGTAGTATTTTTTAAATGATCAGTTATATACTTTATTGAGCTTTTTTTCCTTCCTTTCTTGAGGCGTTTCTTTTGTGACTCTTATGGTCTAGCGCACATTCTAAAAATGATTCTCTTTCAACTATATCAAACCAAATTCTTTGGTCTGAATGCGGAAAATTTCTCTTCAGAAAAAATTTAAAAGAAAAAAGAAAGAAAGAAAGAGCAAAGCCTTTCTGAAAAAAGAAATCCGAAAATGCATCCATAACAATCTTTCCTTTAACAATACTAGAAGGAAAGGGAATTTTAATAGAAGATGTTTAATGCGATTTGTAAAATCGAAAATAAAATTTTATTCGAATTCGAAAGAAATAATTAACTACGACTGTATTTTAAATGTTTGAAAAGTCAATTCAATTTCAAGTGGAAGAATAGAAATTATAGGAGAAAAGAGGAGGATGAAGGAGGGGGGATGGAAAAATCAATATTATTTGTCTTGCTATAATGATTGTCCATTATCTAGAGTTGTAACTAATGGAGAATCATTTGGACAGGTAACACTCCCTGCTATTATGGTTGATGACAATTGTCGATTGGATTGGTCCGAAATCATTTCTAAACCGAAGTTTGTTGAAGATTCGGAACTTTTTTTTAAAAGATATTGTCAAAAATGATGCGAATGACAATATTTCTAAATGGATAAAAGCTACTGACGCACTCCATTTTGCTTTCTTTTTCTTGACAAGGATATAAGAAGAAGAAGAGAAAAAAATCTTTGGTTCAAAATCCGTGGCTTTTCTTAATACGACTAAAGTAACCTTCCGATGTAATTTTTGTAGAATTCGGTCAAGATAGACTTAAAGTAGGATTAAAACGAAGAGAAAAAATGTGTACGATGCTGTAAAACACTCGGAATTCCAACATTTTTCTTTTAAAAAAAACACTCCCTAATGCACACTGTTAAATCCTCAGAATAGAAAAATTCTTTTAAAAAGTAATTTTTCGTTACTTTAAGAACGTGTATGATAAATTTGTACCACCCAACAATTTATTTATTATTATTTTAGAAATATAACATGAAATGGTAGCGTGAATTTAACCTGTCACGATTAATAATTAAAGTAGCGAGAATAGAAGTTTATGATTTAATTTTGGAACATGAATTTTCGATTGGTAGAAGTAGCGAAGGCGCCCTAAAGACTGATAACAAACATCAAAAGCCAGTCTGTGACTGACGAATATTGATTAAAAGCAAGACACGCAAATTAACGTAGACACGAAGTAGGATTTACTAAGGTCCAAAAGCGAAGATTTGATAATGTTGAGGAAGGTCGAAAGCATTATTTGTCACCTTGACTAAATAGCTTTGAGTTGCCGACTTTAGCTTAATACCTGACATTGAATAAAAGGAAGACTTCATGGTTGTAAGAGGATACCAAAGTGGAAACGAGCTCTGCCAAGGATAATACGATCACAAAACGAAATTGGAGGAGGAATTTCTCACAAAAGGATAATATTACCATTAAATAAATGACCGGCAGAAAGATGATCACATTTTACTCTAAATGGCCGTGTCTAGATTATAATTAAAGTTTCGATTCTACTCAATAACAAACGACTTGACTGTTATTGCAAAGTTTTACTTTTTACTATTTACGGAATCCAGCCAATTTTGTAACAATAACAAAGTAATCTTTATTATATAGATCAAAACTTTTTAATTTTTACTACTACTCAAAATTACGGAGTCAATTTGCTAATGCATGTTTTACACTAAACGAAACACTGCCTTATGAAAAGATCATACTTTTTTAGTATTTAATGTACAGTACCGGTACTTATTTTTATCTTAATACTAATATTAAAAAGACCAATTTTTTGTACTTTTGTCGAACTATATCTTTACAATTTTTGTTGCATTATACAAAAATACATCAGAAATTGTGCAATAAAGGCACAGTTTTGTTGTAATTAGTCAGAGGACTGTGCTTGCAGTAAAGGCTTACTTTTTTAAATTTCTTTCACTTATAGAACTACTTATAAGGTAAAAATCGGTAATGTGGTGATACTCTTTTCACAAAGAATCGCCAGATTATTAGAGATACTGTAACAAGCTAAGATTTGTACCACTGATAGCGGAAATTTTCCCGCCATCAGTGGTACAAATCGTAACTTAGTAGGTGTAGTGTAACACTTTCATACCAATAAAGTATTATCTACTTTAACAAACATTTATTGTTTATATTTACGTTTATAAAAAATAAAAGTCTTGTATGGTTTTGAAATAGAAGTTTTGAGCTGTAAGAGACCCCAAACAGAGTGGATTCGAATGCCTATGTCTGTATCATACGATACTTGATATTGTACAAAGTGTAGATCCTAATTAGTACCCTATTCGAGTACTGGGCAAGACAGTAGGCTACAGACAAGTATATATTTATGCGTATCGAGGCCCGTAAGTCCTAGACAAAAGTTTCGATTGTCTATACCAAAGCAGATATTGTCGCAATAACAATGGATTTCGTGTAGCAACAATAATCATAGTTTTTTAGTATTTACAATATCGAACAAATTTTTCACATCAATAACAAAGATTCTCCGTTATAACAAAGCCGTACATTTCAATAGTTTTGTACTAATAACAAAGAAATCTATGCCACAGTGTTTGCTATATCTAACCAATTTTGTGCCTATAACAAAAGACTTTTTGTTATAGGCACAAATACTAAAAGGTTATACCTTTTAGTATTTACGGTATCAAAGAATTTAGTACCAAAATGGTCAATAACCTTAGAAATATCGATCGGATCAGGACCGAGTCTGAATCGAAAAATAGTTTAGTAAACAAGCGTTATTACGAAATTACGTGATAAACAGTGCTTTGAATACAAAATGAAGAAGTAAAGTAAATAGCCTTTTCCTGGAAATTTTCATCCGGAAATTGAAGGAATCTGTGCGTGATCTGTCAATAAAAAATAAAAATAAAAAAATACAAAAAACTTTCGGGATGAACCTTTGTTTGGGATTTAAAAAAATAATATTGGACAAACAAACTTTCCATTTTTCTTTNATTATTTAGAATTTCAGCCCTAACCCTTTGATAAATACATAAATTGAATAAATTGCAATACAACTGAAGATCGACATTAAATCTATAAAGAAATATAAAAATTAAAAATTAGATAGAAACAAAATTCAATTTAATGCATAATTCATTTTATTTTAAATGCTTTTTCCTTTTGTTAAGGTTTATTTCTTAATAAGTTCATAAAATTTTGACTCTAAGCAGGAATATTTATAAGTAATTATTTAAAACAATTTTAAACATAACATCATACACATTTTTTGGTTGTACCCAGACAACAATCTTCCTTAATGTACATAAATTTCTTTCAGCATCTATGGAAAAAATAACAATATTTTAAAATTTTAATATTTTTTATCATCATTGTAAATTATGTTAAAATATTCAGTTTACAAAATTTATAGTAAAATCTGTATAAACCAAAACTGCATGGGACCAAATATTTTTTCTCTGGTAAGTTTTTATTTTGAACAGATTTCTTTTAATGTAGAAAATTGTTCCATTCCAAAGAACTTTTTCGGTTTAGACAGGTTTCTGTCATATTCAGGTTCCATTTTGGAAAGGTTTTACCATATAAATTTTAAGCTTTTTTCTTCCTATTATGCAGTCACTAAAAGAATTTCATGCTCATCATGGATTTGGACAGGTCAGTAAATAGGCAGCTAAGTGGTAACAAATAAGGTCTGACATAGAATCAAACCAGTCATGAAAATTTCTGTCTGACCCAAACTCAAAGCCATGCTTCTCAGAACAGTTAGCTGATGCCTTTATTGTTTTGACCAACCAGCTATTAATAAATTATTATTATTATTATTGTGATTATTTAAAATTTTCATTACTTTGCCTTTATTAGTAATATTGTTTAAATNCTGTCTTCCTCAATCAGTAGATCGCGGTCCCTAGAGTAATGCAATCGGGTATCTGGATAAAGACGAGCATTTTAATTATGAAAGCAGATGCCGGCTAAAGAAAAGATTGCAAAACATTACTTTAGATAAATTAATCTATTAATTATAATTTTAAGAGTGATCAAATGCGCATTTCTCCGATTTATATCCATAAATATAATAGGAAAAATGCACTTAGAATAACTAAACTTGAAGATATATTAAATAAATTTGAATTATAAACGTTTATATTTAAAATTATATAAATTACTTGCTAAAAATGTATATATATTTCCAAATTTTTGACTGTTACAAATTATCGATTTGATTTACATCCAGCATATTCTCTAAACAATTCCAAAAATGGACAGTTTCAATTTCTCAACATAAATAGCCACAAGTAAAGGAAGATATATTACCAACTTCACTTCATCTTTTTGGTTTTTGTACTGGAAACGAATATATTTCATTCTTTGTATATCCGTAACACAAAAATATTATAAATACTCCACAGCATCCCTAAGAGCAATGGTTTCCAGGAGACAAAAACCATTTTGAAAAATTAGTTCAAAAAAGAAGACACGCACACTTTTTAATTATTAAAATTTAAAGGATATCTTCTATTAAATAAAATTAATTAAAAAAGAAAACAATAAATCTACTTTATATAATTATTTAAATAATTTATACTCACGACGTTTTATTTTTGGATGAGATGAATACTAAGAAGTGGATATAAAATATTTCTGAGTTTACAAATGTAACTTCTTAGTACGTGAGGGATTAGAAAGCGGGTTCTGTTGAATAAACAAAGATTTAAAGAAGTAGAGAATCAGCGAATTTACAGGTTTGCAGTTTGCTTGACCTCGTACTGTATTTAGCAGAAATGAATGGTGGCTATTAATGTCACTACAGGATGAAATAAGTAGCAAACGTGGATAGAAAAGAAAGTTTCATTCCATAAAAATTATTTTTTAACGATATTTTTCGCTTTTTAAAAAATATAGTATAGATATACGGATATTTTATTTTAAACATGTTATTAAGTTAGTAAGTGAAAGAAAAAAACATGTACTGTATGTAAAAGTTTTAAATAATTAATTAAATACAATTTTTATTTAGATAAATGGCTATAATTTTAGCATGTTATTATTATAATAAATGAAGGGGTGAAGGTAAATGATTTACATTCTTTTCACATTGATTCTTTATTAACGTATACAGTGCAATGAAGACAATACAGGTCTAAGAAATACATTAAAGATGGCAATAAACTTCTGAACTTCATCACAACAAAATTAAAGACCGCATAAATTTACATTAAAAGCACCTAAAACAAACAATATTAGAAGTTGGGAAAGAACCTTTGGTAATATACAGCACTGTTAACACATTTTTCTGTTTACCGTACTTGTCCTATGGCCGAAACAATGGTTATATTAAAGAATAGAAAAGCAATTTATTTCTAATTAGCGGTTTAAAAAGTTAATTTAAATATCGAGCAAACTGAAAAAAGAATTATTTCTTTTAATTCAATATGTCTTATATTAAGCTATTTTTATTAGGTTAAAGTTTCAATAAGGATATATTAGGTTTTTGTTGGGATATATATTAGGGGTTTTCATTGAAGTGTATATAGATTAGAGAGCATTTCACTTTGGGATATATTAGTGAATTTAATTAGGGTATATATATAATTTTTCTCATTTACTTATCAATATATATAGATTAAGGAAGCTTTCATTATTAAGCCTATATATATACAGTATATATGCTAGGGAAGTTTTATTAGGGTATATATTAAAGAAGTTTTGCATTTGAGAATTTTTCATTAGGATGTATGTTAAGGAATTACATGGAATTACTTTTATTACAGTATAAAATTTAACTTTTAGAAAGTTTTAATATTTTGAGTCACAATTTTTTAGATTTAAGTAACTCGGTGAATAAATAAGCTTTGCAATGAAGAGATATTGAGCATAATAAGAGAACAGAGAATAGAAAATGTTTGAAATTTGTATAATTAGAAATATATTCGTCATTCGGAGAGTCATTAACATCAACATCACGAATCAGGATTTATTCATTTAGAAAAAAAGAAATAAGTAAAACTTCATAATGAGCCCTTGGTAATACGTGTAAACATGTAACAATTGCGATTAAATTTTAATTGCGGAGCAATTTTTCTGCAACTAATCGTTTAATAATCTTTAAATAAGATAATAATCTCAAACATGCATTCAATACCTCTCTCAAAATTAGTCACGTGGAAGCATCATCCATAATAACAATGATTAGTTTCATGTTAGAATCGCAGAAATGATTTACGCGAAGCATTAGCATATTGCTTAATTGGCATCGGAACTTCATCACCATAATCGAACTTAGGAAACTGTTTTGATGAAGTAAATTTGTTATTAATATCTTTAGAAATTATATCTTCTAAGCTACACATGTGATTATTTTTGTATTTAAAATAAACAATGTCTTGTTATTATACATAATATACAAGATAAGCTCTATTATTGGAGAGACTATTTTGAATATTATAAATATATTACTTATACAAACAATGGCAAAATGTCGTTGTTTATCTTATACAAGAAACCGACATTATTGCAGGTACTTTACGCACAGAAACGTTCTTGTTTAAAAAAAATCTGCGCAATACACTCCATTATTAAAATATAACATATAAAACTCTTATTTGAAAACAGGGAATATAAAAATCATTATTTATACGTACTCTGTCCTTGTTGATCCTGTACAATACAACCAATACTATAGATTTTATTATTGATATAAAATTTATGAACAATTTCTTAGATAAGAGCTTTATACAGTAGATTTTATTATAACAAATACAAACTCTATTTGAGCTATCCCTCTACACTACTTGAATACTATAGACCCAAACCGTATTATTTATAGAGTCATAAAATGCAAATATTCTTGCTAATCCTACAGAAATTAGTAGTGTATATAATCCTTATTACTAATACACGAATCACTTATCTAAAAGAAGAAAAGCTTAAGAATAAATATTAACACAAAATATCCTACTTGAATGCCAGGAATACTATCAACACTATAATTTATAATACAAGCAAACTCTCCTTGTTGACCCTATTCAAACTGACAGCAGTATTGGCATAATAATGTAACAAATAGAGCCACTACACACGACATATGCAAAATTTCCCTTATATACCCTATTATTACTCACATCACATACGCAAATTTCCCCTACTTAAAAAGCAGTAATTATACTTATTATTGTACAAATCCATAGATTAAATATAGAAATATAAGTGGAATAAATCTGTAAAAAGAACAAATTAAACAACAGAGAGGAAAATCAATACGGTTACCATTTGGCAAAGTAATAGGATAATAACGAATGAAATCTACACATTGCACATTATCTGTATAGCCGATTAGAGAAGAAGAAAAGTTTAGTAGAGAGATTTTCTTCTTCGCTTATTATCGACGTAACGCGTACATTAATGGATTAAAGAAAGGTAGTAACTTTCTATGTCGCTTCTTCTGCCCGTTGAATCGGGTGATGGAGATCGAACTTTATACAGTCAACCTTAACAGAACTGTTGAATGCGGTCGATGCAACTTAGAAATCATCCAGCTTTCTAACACTTTTTTTTTTTAAGTAAAAGAAACAAAAATCCTATTTTCCATTTCATCGATACTTTTTTTTAGAGGATTTAATCCATTTGAAATTTTAAAATCATTTAAGACAATGTTGTTGAATTTTCGGACCGTAACTAATGTCAATGTTCTCGAAAAGAATTTAGAAATCGTCTACTTTTTTTAGGAGGTTGAAACAAAGACCGTTAGTGGTAACATTTGTCAAATATTTTGACATTTATTTTAGATAAATAGTAGAACTCGAATGAGCCATCAACTCTGTCGAAGAAGAGACAACTTTGACTGGTTTTCTTTTCCAAATGGACGAATTGTAGCTATAATGGAGAGACTGTAACGAAATGCTACTCTTGAAGGATGGCATCTTCTTCTTTTTCAACAAGAGCATAAAAAAATATTGTCGTCTAACTTCTCATCGTATATTCCTTAAAGAAAAAAAAATACATTTTCTATCTTTTTGATTGATTAAATGTTATTTTTCACAATTTTTATTGATAAAAAATAATTTTTAATGAAATTTTTTAGAAATGCCAATATTAATTGANAAATTCCAATAATATAAAAATTTGAATTTTAAGCTTACTGACATATTAATAAATCTGGCTCTTAGATAACATATTACTTGTAAATTTGTGAATTTCTTGGGCAAATAACTTATTGAGAAAATAGGAAATGACATATTTAAAATTTATTGAAATGTTGCTATTGTTATTTCTGTTAACTAATTTATAATGTTATTTTATTCTTAATTTAGATTCATCTTTGAATATAAAAGATGTTTGATCTCTAAGTACAATACAGTTCTAAACATGATGATCTTGTATCTATGATTTAGTAACTATATTAATATATCTTAGTAAAAATATCAATTATCATTATTTGAAACAATGCAAAATGATAGTAATTGGTTTGAAATGATACGAGTGGACTTGTCAATAGAAAATTTAAAATCAATTAATTTATAAAATTATTTAATTTTATAAATTAATTCATAATTCATTAATTCATAATTTTATAAATTAATTCATATACAAAGTATATGAATTAATATCCATACATACCAATTAGAACCATGCATACCAATTAGAACCAACTGAAATAATTTAAGATCAATAGCTCTTCTACCTGTCTTAAGAAAATGTTTTACGGCAATCTTAGCAAAAAGATTTCACCGATGGCCCAGTGAAATGGACTTAGAATCCAAATTTCAATATGCATATGTAAGAAATAGAGGTACTGAATTTGCAATATTTTTGCTGCTATTAATAATTCAACTCCACTTGTCAAAAAAACATGAAAACCTATTTACAACTTTCATAGATATTGAAAAAGCTTTTGATACATTCTATGTACTACTTTTGGTTCAAAATTTGAGAGACAAAGGAACAGGCAAAAAGTTTTTGCAGACAGTGCCTAAATTATTTTCAGATTATAATACTAATATCATTCAAGGAAACAACAATCTCCTTTATTTAAATTATCTTATGGAATTCTACAGGGTGATCAGCTTTCTCCATACTTAACACACCACACTGGGATAAAGTTAATAATATACACTGAAGCAACAGCAGTTATTCTCTATACCTGTGTCTCTCAATTTTTAATAATTTATGATATTTGACTATAATAATAAAATTAATAATAATTATATNTGCACATGTATTTATTACAATTCATTTTTTTTTATATAATAGAAGGAGAAGCTTTAAACTAATGATTATTGTTGAGTATAACGATATCATTTTTCAAATAATTATTGGTGTGTGCCGTTTTTTAATACGAGAAGAGCGATCCAATCAAAACCACCGTTCTAATTTCCTTCTCAGATAAGCAACCTCAACATCCACTACTTCTTTGGCATCTTTTAACATCCCAACTCGTTATCAGCTAGTGCAGCTTTTGGCCTATCTCCCCTCAATCCTAATGCATTTTTGGACCCTTCTGTCTGCTCAGGTTCTTCAGCAAACCAGACATATTCGCCCACTTCACCAATCAATAAGTTCACTGACAGAAGAGAGGACGGTTGCATAACTCGTAGTCTGCTGTGAATGCTCTAGCAACACATGATCACTCTCCCTACCTATCCGTATCTCCTACCCCAACTGTTGCTGAATCTCCGACATGGAAGGGAAATGATGGAGAAATGAAGTACCTAAAGTACCACGCTGTTGATACTTTGACCTCGTGCAACACATTTCAAATACATATTTTAGTTAAATAAATATTTAAAATACTGAATTTTAGCAATTGAAAAACTAATTATATTAATTATTTATTCTACTAAATATCTTTATTCTTTCTGAAACCAGTGATATTTGCATTTTTATAACCGTAATGGCCGATCAGGTTACTGAATTTTGTAATTGAAATGTAATAATATATCATTGGATGTTATGGTAAAAAATCATCATATAAATGACATTATTATGTAAAATATACAAATGCAACTGGAACCATTGAAAATCTCTTGAATTTCTTTACTTTTTCAGAAATTGAAGACATTGTAAATAATTTTTTGCAGCAAATTTACTTTAATATGCTTCAGCCTTTAATGCCGTATAAAATTAACTGTTCTTTAAAGTAATAATATTAATAATTATTTTACAGTATTTATTGATATTTTTTAAACTTCAGAATTATTATTTCATGAAAAATAATTCGGAATCTAAGATACTTTTCGCTCATTACGTGAAAATATTTTTATAGAAACATTGAAAATACGATCGAGGTGGTAATTAAATACCGATCTATCATAAGTTGAGGGGAAAAAAAGCATCGCATTCATTTGCATTTCCACCAATTTGAGGTGTCATTTCTTGGTTTTTCATCCTCATTAAGTATCTTTCGATTTTTGTGAAGATTCAATTAATATAAGAAAATTAGAAAGTTTTGTGAGTTTTTATGTTTTCATCAGACATAATGAACACATCTAAATGAGAAATGTTTGCATCACAGATGGGAATAGGGGTACTCTTTTCTTCATTAAAAGGCTTAAAATTTCTTCACAAGAGCTATCTAATCGTTAAAAATTATATGAAGATTACTATATTATACTATGCCACATTATTTACATGTGATGTTCTTCGTAACATTCTAAGACAATTTTAAGTATTACAACTACGTTTATCTAATATCTAATCATCTAATCTATAAGAAAACACCTCCTAAAATAGTTATAAAAAGTGAGGAATAATCATACGTAGCCTAATTATAATCTTAACGGTTTCCCTTATGATTGATGCGTTAATGTACAAGAAAATATGTTAAAATCTAGATGAATTATAATTTACTGTATAATAAGTCATATGTTGAAAAAACATGAATTCTTTTAGAAGAACATATAAAATACAGTATCTATAAGTACAGCATTTGAACTTTTGTAATCATCTACATCAAAGATTTCCTAAATCGAAAATTGCAGCCTAATTGGTTTGGAAGATTATCGTTCACATTAAGGATCGCAGTTTGATCAATTCAGAAAATTATCATCTATATTGAAAATTACACTTAATTGGTTTGGAAAATTATCATCCACGCTGAAGATCACAACCAGATCATTTTAGAATATTGAAATTACAATTAAGTCTGTGATATTTATAATAATAATTTGAGAAGGAAGAGAAGAAGTAAAGTAATTTTACACGATATTGTGTATTAAAATCTAATAAAAATAATCAATATTAATTGAATAAATGAAGCGGAATCTTCTCCGAAACATTCAGGAAATCTATTTGAGATGAAAATTTCAGTCGAATCTGTTTTCAAAACACGAAAACTCGATTCGGAACAACTTTTAACCCATTAAAACCATGTCGGAGGAAAGTAAATGAAAATTTGATGTTGACTTAAGGTTTCCTCTTAGATACGGAGTAGTAAATTTACGGTCAAGAAAAACAACTTTGCTTTTTTACAGCCCTAGGGACGATCACTTCTGTTACCATAGTAACAGGACATAATGTCAACAAGTGTCTTCCTCTTTAGACAAGAGAAACCCAAGTTAATCTAATATATGTTTTTGCTTGTCATAAAGAAATAATATTTTATATATTGTTGAATAAACAATATTTTTAATGTAAACGACCATCAATCAGACTCCTCTACAAGTATTCATCATTATGATCCTTTCTTTTTTTGTTAGATGAAACAATTTATAAAANAAAAAAAAAATGGAAAGCCAGAAGAAAGGCAAAAATTGAAAGAACAATTAAACTCAATTATCATTACAGTTTATCATGTATATTACTTCTTCCCACTCTTCTCATCTGCAAACTGCTCAATCACAAACGAAAAGACAATTTCTGCAATTTATCAATTGTCTTGAAGTGAGATTATGCATTTCAATTCTGAATTTCAAACTGACATCAAAATACGATAAATTTCACGCTACAAAATTTTATGAATAAAAACTAGATACGATTAAGAAATGTATAAACGCATATTTCTTTTCCCCTCGAAGGGAGTCCCCCTAATAAGGGTCCTGGAAAGAACATCCTAATCATTTTGTAGGTCTACTAATAGGCCTATACCAATGTTTCAAGGAATTTCGATAATTCTAATGCATATTTGATTTTCAATTTAAATATTAAATAAAGTAAACAATTTTAAATACGACAGAGTTTGTTTTCTATTTATTAAGCAAAAACTTGTCTACGTTGTCTTCATAACTCAACGAGATTATTATTATTTTTTTAATAAAGAGAGAGGGTTCTCGATGGGGCCAAGCAGTTGCTTGTTTTGCTTCCTGGAATATCCGCATTGGAGTCGATACCGACCTAAATGGGAAGCCCTGGACCAAACATTCATATTCTATAAATTTCACTGAAGTTTAGATTGCTTGTTGACATTCCATCTCTATCTGACCGTTTTTTCAACAAGGACAGAATTTTGGAAAGTTTCAATGAACTACAGAATCAAATTGAATAGAAAATAAAGCCGGAATATCCAGATTCTGAAAAGTGTGTGCTGAAGCAATTTGTGTAGCATAGAGACGATATTATTTCTGTCGATGAAAAAATTCTTACAGAAAAAATTGAACAAGTAAAAACTTCTTTAAACTGTGTACAGTAGACGAACAAGAAATTTTTAAAAGATGTTAGATTGGGCACTTGGTGTGATAAACCCTTACGTAAGATAACCTTTGTAGTTATATAAACCAAATACTATGACATAACAAATATTAAAACGAAAACTATATAAAGAGTTTAGTTATTTTAGCCTACCATTGTCATGTTCATCGCAATACTCGGATGGTGTGAAATGTCACAATTTCATTGGTCAGACTGGTAACCTCGTATTATGTAATTTTCCTATTCGAATGCCACCATACCGATGGGTCCGATAGGAAGGACTATGCAGACGGAGGTTGAAGTTAATTCGACCAAAAGTAGTAGTAGTCCTCCTGCTGGGAGTGAAGATGGTCAACGACTACTACTTAATACTGGTCTACTATTAATATTTGAAAAGTGATCCGTGTTGGATAGGTTGTGATGGTCCGCAAATGATCGAGTTGTTAACCTTAACGTCCGAAACACTTCATATAAAATTTGTTTAAAAAAATCTTGTAAAAATGCGAGAATGCTTTTTGTGATCCCATAAAAAAAACTGGTGAAACCGGGAGGAAAAAGTAAAGCTCAGCAAAAACATCTAAGTAAAGGAAATTTTTGAAAGTTGTAGCATAAGAATAGTGGAAGCAGATTTGACATTAAAGACTTAACATGTGGATAAAGTGCACATAGACTACAACTAAAGGAAATTCGAATGAAGCAATGTCGCCATGATAATGAATAGGAAAAATAAACATCGGCACAGAAAAAGACTTTGTGCCTTAGAATGGTTGCACGTACATAAATTTGGCTGAACGTTAGAATATCTTAAGCAGTATCAGTGAAAGAAGTTTGAGGCAATGGAATTATGAGTTACTAAGGGAAGATGAAATCAGGGGAGGAAGAAAGATGTCCAGGTTTCCTGATAGTTAAGCGTGTCCTCGTAAATATCGCGTTTATAGAAAAATTATTAGAATTGGTTTGGTTACGCAACACGACACGTGGACGATCTGTCAAGGAGGATGCATCCCGGGAAGACTTGTGTAAAGCTGGCTCTAATTTAAGTGTTACTAAAACGATGAAAACCCAGAAAACTCCACGTGGCCATGCGCGAACCCAAGGCCGACTACTGGTGTTCGGTGGTTTTATCCACGATTACTGAGCGATATTTATTGGGCTGCAATTTTAAAAAATTGTAGACCTATAAATTCCCACTATCTGTCCTCCATTAATCTCGAGAACGGAGTTAGATAGATGAAAGTCGAGACCAGACATGGAAATCGTAAGAGAAAGAGAACTAGATTAACTATATATCAACTTCCGATTTGTACCGCAAGTTACATTATTTTAATTCAAAAAATTTCCCCGAACGGAGTTAGATACATAACCGGTATGACTCTATTGCTAACAGGAAAAGTATGATGTACAGGGCAAAATACTACTACATTCCACGCAGGCAAGTGCGTTGTGCTACCTGTCGCAGTAATTCAGTGAATATAAAATATTTTTTAAAATTATATTTAGTTAATTAGTTTGTTAAACTTTTTCCAATAGATGGTGCTATGTGTAAAGCCGGCAATAAAATGTAGACAGAAATTAATCGATATGTAAAAATCCAATCTATAATCTGGTGTGGGATTTACGACATTATGTGAGTTAGAAGTATTTGAACGTAACTACCGAGTTTCGTAGCAATTGGTCGAACTGCCTAGGAGTGTATAACGAATAAAGAAGCAAACATTCCCGTTTATATATATATATAGATAGATAGATAAAATAGTATATAATGCTATTATCCTAAATCAGGGGAGGCAACGTGGCGCCCGAGGTACCTTTCAGATTTGCCCTCTCACAAACGCAAATATTTACACTTGTAATTTTATTTAATTTGATTTTGTGTTATTTTAAGTACATACAGTACTTTTAATTTTCATTTTTTAACTTTTTCGTTAACCTAACCAGTTACTTAAATTTTAGGGCTTATCATACCAGTGAATATGATATTACAAAAAATTTCTTTAGTTGTAAACTTAGATATAAAAAACAATAAATAAATAAAATAAAGAAATTTTACAATGATTGAACCTAAAACATATACAATACACCAAAGTGTGTATGGGGCTGTCCATATATGACATCCATACTGGAAGGAAGGGAGGGAGTTAAGATAATGCTAGTTGTTAGTGTAGTTGTGCAATTTTTAGTTTTTCATTGGTGACATGCCTTCTAAAACCAGTTCAGGTAGATATTGTGCAGTGGTTGCCTACCATAATGGTTAGTGTGTTCTTTATAAGTGGTTTGAAGCTGTATGCGATGTACACGAAAACATGATGCATCGAGATTGTCCATGTATTCAACCGTTCCAGTTACATTCAATTCCACGTGATAAAAATTTAAGAGAATGGTTAACCAGCCAGGCATGTATATCTAGATAAATACTTTGCCATCATAAGACACAAGTCCATACAGAATAACTTTCAGATAGGGTTTGTGATGGCTCTACATTTGTCTTAAGGACACAAAGTGTTTTGTGACAATTTATTAATTAATTGAAATTTCACCTACTTTACCACTTGAAAAATAATTATAACAGTCAAGACCCCTATAATTAAGCATTTCTTGATAATCAAAGACTTTACTTTTAATAAGATATTCAAATATAGCTGGATATTCCAAAGGTGGTATTCTCTCTTGTCATTATTCCACGATTTTACAGTACTAATTGATGAACATAAATTAGAAAATACAAGTTTGTAGAAGAAACTATGCAAAAATCCGAAAATTTTGCATTATACTTAATTCTATGATATCCTGTGAATATTTTGATTATGAATTAAACGGCGAAATAAATATTTCCTGATAGATAATAACAGTGGAATGTTAGTAAAATTACAGAAGCCAATTTTGCCACTTACTTTTTATAAACAAACGAGAATTTATTGTGACATCGTCACAATGCTGGGATACAAATTTTTAAGCATATTTTTAATTTATTTAATTTAAATATAAAGAATTTCCTAAATTTTCCTTCAAAGCATGTTTTCAGATTTATGATTCATCATTTACTTTTATCATCATATGACTTAAGTGTTGAAATGTAATTTAGAAGATACACTCAAATTAGTACGTCTTTCATAATTAATAAACGATATAAATTAGTCGACAGTCTATAAACTGAGAAATAAATGAAATTTTAAAAGTTTATTTCACTATGTTCAATATTTCTTAACTATCAATGCCGAAGGAATTATACATGTAAGTTACACATAAATACGTAGTACAATGTATGACTTACCTCGCACTGATAGGAATCAATGTAAGGGTTAACGGATGATGAGTCAATACAAAGGTAAAAAGAAAGATGTAACATTACAAATAACATTATTTTAGTTAACATTGTTACAAAATTAGCTCTAAAAACCGATCTCTAACCCATTGAATACATCAACAATCAAATCCATCCGTTAAAATACGTCACAAAACTACTTATATTAACAGATAATAGTGAAGATTACATTGATAACAGTTTTGATAAAGCGTACAAGTCTATAATAATAATATTTAAAATAAATATGTTATTTTAAAAAATAATTTAAAAATTTTAGTTAGCAAAAGTTTAAAAAAAAAGGAGAACAATAGAACTATCATTTAAAAATATAAAATAAAATTGCATCACTACAGAAATTTTATTCCGTTAAATTTTTAATACACTCTATCCATTTAGAAATTCTAAATGGATAGAGTGTATTAAAATCATACACTCTATCCATTCATATTATTCAAAATTTCAATTATGATTCTGTTGTTTTTGTTTGAATTGTTTGCTTTTGTACTCTTCAAGGATGAATCTATAAATTTTGATTAATGACTTTTATTATGATTAAGTCGAGAAATCTTTTATCAAACAACAGCGAGTAAAATTACAAAAAATTAGAAATGCCAAAATGCTAACAGAAGAAAAATATCATTATGTAAATAAGAGATATTTATATTAACATTCTTAAATTTATATAAAATACATTAAAATCCTATTTTTACATTATATTGTAATTTGTTTTTAAAAACCGGTCGTATTTATCATAATAATATCTTAAATTGAGATTACGTTCCTGGATATGGTTTTAATTACAGAATACACACAGAAATGATAAACTAAAACACATAAATTCTGGCTGTCATTATAGGAATTTATACCAGTCGCAAAAACAGGGAGTTATAGAGCATTTCCCATTAGGTCTACTCAGCTCTAAAGGCGCAAAAATTCAAAATAAAGAATAAGGGAAAAATAATTTTATGATTATTATTAAAAAGTTAAATAGGAGCAAAATAAGACGTTAGTTGAGTAGCATTAATTTATGAATATACAGCATGAACAAAATATTAATGATGTAGTTTCAATAGCAGGGCCCTTTGCATATTTAAAAATCTGTAAAATTATAATTATTGCAGAATTAAAATTATAAAACAGGATCATTTACTACAAAAGTGACATTATTACTTTTAGGAGGGCCTGCGTATTGTGGGTCTAGGAGTGCCATATTTCTAAATGCACCACGGAAGTGAGGGTATCTCTGAAATCCCTGGATGTTCAACTCTTATTTTTGACTTGATTTTACAAGAGGTAAATGCGATAACTAATATTATATTATATTGAAAGTTCTAATCGAATAAAACAACATCTAAACTTCGAAATTAAATAAAAGTTTGAAGTTAGAAACAGAGTTGGAAGTTAAAGAAAAAATTATAATGATGCGATTTTGCGCTAATTATCAGGTTATGCGTGAATAAAATGAAACGAAAATACCAATCAAAATACACGAGCATACTTCAATCTTTTTATTTAGTTTTAAAGAGTTTTCTAAATTTTATAACAAATAATACTTTATGGCTGTCCTTTGAGAAACAGTTCCAAATTGTAATCTAGATAGAATTCAAGGCACAAACTGACAGATTTATTAAATTTAAAAGGGGGATGAAATGCAATCAAATCAGGAGAGAAAATGATTAGAAATATAAAAATTCTTATTTTACGTGCTATATTTAATTACAATATACCCCACTTTACGACCGTTCGCTCTCTTTACAGCCTCACTTTTACGACTGGTATAAAATTTCAATTATGATTCTGTTGTTTTTGTTGACCACTCTATTAAAACTTACTTTCAAGAACATAAATCTCTTTATAATATAAAGTCTACTGAAAATAGAACTGTTCGCTTGACGACGATTTTCTAAGGACTAATTTGGTTGTAACAAACGGGAAGATAGTTTACTGTATTAGTTTTTTTAAAGATTAATTTATGTTTTATCGCTATCATCGATACGTTAGAAAGTTTAAGTTTTCAAAGAAAAGTTTAAATAACTGAATGGCTGATAAAATTATAAATCATTCATTTTTTTAATATATTTTCTTCTTCTGATATAATATTTAAGTTCTTTTATTTAATAAATAAAACCGTTGCTTAGCATCTCTTAAATCTGTAATTTTATCAACAAAACTCATAAATTAAAATATTTGTTTCTGACACCTTCTTTATTTCAGAAATTTCATTTAATTTTAAAAATAAAAATGTATTTATAAATTTAACAAATTCTTAAAAAATACAGTAAATTAAGTATGAGATATATTTACAAATTTATATTTTAACATGATTACATATTATAATATTAATTATTATCTTAAACAATGTTAAGAAAATCTTTAAAGACTTTCTTTACATTATTTACTGTTTTAAAAAACCTGCTTTAACTAGAGGATTTAGAATCAAAATTATGAACTGTTCTATAAGTTTGTCAAAGAATTTGATTAATTAATTGAATGCTTTTGAATGAAGAGAATGACGTATTAAACAAATATCCACATTAAATAAACTTAATTAAAGGCTAGTTTTCTGATAAAAGTGATACTTTAACAGTATATAAGATAAAGAAAAAGAATCTTAATTAAATTCTGTACTTCTCTCCTTTATAATATTTAATAGAATGTTACCTTTCATTTGTATAATTTTATTTTGTTTTTCTCAACAAATTTTTTTATTTATTTTTAGTTTTGTAGAATACGATCGTATAGTTAATACGCCACTTTTACAGTTCAAAGTCTATGTTTGTATGGTAAACACTTGTTGATAAGGAAAAAATTCGAAATCACCTTTCTTATGAGGTATTTACACGACAATTTCTTTTGTAAAAGTGCTATTTTGTTCATTATAATAGAAAAAGTTCAGTATATTTCATTAACAAATCATTTGCATATATTTATTTTGTTATTCATTTTAATGTGTTTAAATGTATTAAAATCCTTACTACAAAATTCATGTTTGAGTAATATCCGATTTTTAATTTAGAAAGCAAATTTCTTCATTAAAAATATGGGAAAAAAATGAGATAAACAGATAGAAAATTGAACTTTTTAAAAAATTCTGACATTTTAATAGCTTTAGAACCGTTTGGATTCATTTATTATCGTGCATAAGACTAGTAATTATCATCCAAAGACTTTTCATACTTTTTTTTTATAAACCATTCAATGCTAAGGTAATAATTCCAAATTAATGACTCACGTGACAAATTCTCAAAGTAATTAAGATATTTTCGACCACGTTATCATTCGCTGCAATCTGCTGCCACCTGGTTGCGAAAATTACAAAATTCGAAAAATCATATATTTCTAATAAAAATTTGAAATAATTAATGTTTGATTAAATGTGTGTTAAGAATATTGATTCAATACAAAATGTAAATTAAAATGGTAAATTATCATCATAAAAGCTAAGTAATTTTTAGTCATTTAATCATAAATGAAAAAAAGGTAATTGATAATTTAGTTGAATTGTTTGGAATGTGATATTTTCTTTTTTTATCTTCAAATTTGAAACAACTTATTTTTCTGCTATATTCAGATTATAAAANAATAATTATTTGTAAACATTGGAAAAGCAATAATGTAAGCAGAGCATACAGTTCCAAATTTTTCATGTTTTTATTCAATCTCATCTAAACAAACTCATTCGCATGAACTATAACTCACAGATTTGGCAGTCTCAAAATCAATCAGTCAAGCAAGCTCAACCGAGAAAAGAAATACATCATTCTTGCTAGACTAAGTAAATCATCAGACATTTAGGTTCATGGCTGCTAAAATTCAGGTAAAATGGATAAAATGCTAAAATGGAGGTATTTCTACATTGCAGTGATTATATTGTAGACTAAGTGATGCTGTTTAGGTGTGTGACCGAGCTGCAAGTCATTTTGGCATGTTTAAGGCATATTAAGCTTATTTTAGAAACTTTTTAGAATATGACTTTGTTCTATTCGATGATCATGCCATAAAAAGAAAGTTTATCTGAAACAACAATTGATCACCAGTTTATCTGAAACAACAACAGCACACTATTGTATAGTGTGACGAAACGTGCACTGGTAAAAGGCTTATAGATACGTGCATTTGAAACAAATTCGACAATACCAAATAAAAAACTTAAAATTGACAATGAACATTTATTTTTCAGTTTTTGCAATGATTTTGTAAGCCATGTTAAAAGTCTGTTTTGATTTGTACATAAAAAGTGTGAAGCATTTATATGAAAGAGCTGGAATTGAGTCAAGGAATACTTGAGTTTTATACAGTGTTGTTATCAGTGAGCCACCTTTTCAAAATTGCTGACCAGGTCATTTTAAAATTAAAATGTTATACCAAGGCATGTGCAATGTCACTTTACAGCCAAGAACTGAACAATGCGCATGCCAGTTTTAAACTAGTTAGGGACTTGTGTTGGAACAAACCTAATATTTACAAAATACTTGCAAATATTTTTATAAATTCATTTTGTTTCATCATAATTTCACAATTTCTACAAAAACCGGACAAATTAACAATTAATCCAGACCATGAATTTAAAAACCAGCCTGGTGGCAATACTAGTTATTATACAGTTGGCTGTATTTTTCAAGTTTTTTTTGTCCATTGCATTGTGTTGAATTCTTTATATGTAATGCAATGTATTCAGTTCTTTATATGATGAACGTTACTAAATTAAATTAGAAGAAAATTTGATTTAATTTATTAATTTTTTATAAAGCATAATAATGTGTAATGTTTAAAAATATAAAGTATAATTTAATGAAAAATAAAGCATAATGTTGATTGCCCTACTTATAGTTGAGGAGTTCTATGGAATAAAGTAGTTAAGTGCACTTACAGGTATAAGACAAAATAATAGGAACACCCCTTTCAAAATGTGTTGTATTTCGACTGTCCAACACAGCCCCACCACGTGTCACAACAGTCTGCCATCCAGTGGCAGTGAAAGGGAAGGTATCAGTCGAGCATTTGGCAGTGTGACAGTTGCATGAGAAAATTCTCTTCCCAGCAAAGTGCTATTATGTCTGACCTGTCCGACGTGCAAAGAGCAGCGGCGGCCTTATCCATTGCAAGGCTCTGGGCGGCAGATTTTTGCGAGGCCCTTGTCCTTTATGCAAAGTATGTGAATTGAAATAGTAGGCACTTATTAATATTAATACATACTGTACTATGAATTAAATTTATTTTATTGTTATAACTAATAGCCAAGGATAAAATAAAAAGTTTTAAATATCAACTTTTTTCTGCTTGGTTGTTGCGCGAGGCCCCGGGCGATTGCCCTTCTCGCCACCCCTTAAGGCCGCCACTGGCAAAGAGGCATGATTATTGGAGCTCGACTCACTGGAGCGTCAGTATCTAGAACAGCAACCTTATGGGTGTTTCAAGGTCCACTGTGTCAAGGGTTATGACAGCCTACACAAAACTGGGAATCGTGTCTTCTGCGAAGCAGAACAGTGGGCAAAAGTTGAAGTTGACCAACCGGGATAGACGAGTGTTGAAGAGGATAGTTGCCCAAAAACGTAAGACTACACTGCAGCAGATAACCTCTGAGATGAACACCCATCTCCAGAACCCTGTATCCACCAAAAGTATTCAACGAGAGCTGCATGCTGCGAGCATTCATAGCTGAGTAGCCATTCCAAAGCCGTTAGTGTTGCCACAGAATGCTATGAAGCGACAACAGTGGTGCCAAGACCACAAAAACTGGACACAACAGCAATGAGAACAGGTCATCTGGAACAGGACTTTCCCCTTGCTATAATAAGCACTTTATTCACATGTATTTAACATTTATATTTTTATCACTTCATAACAAACCTCATGCAAAAAGAACAGTTTTTTGAGAATTCCTGAAAACATCAAAATTTAACTTACCTTTTACCAAAGAATTCTTCAATTAACATCCTCTATTATTGTTTGTTAGTAATCTTGCCAACTCCTGAAGAGTTGATTCCATTTATAGGAGTGAAAAATTTTGGGAGATTTGAAGTTTTTTACTCTCAGCAATATCAAAACACTATTATTTAGTTGTTTTAATAATACCTAAAAGTTGATTGTATTTTCATGTAAATATGGGAATAGGCCTTAATTGAAGAGTCTGACAATTTAAAGATTTTTGCAAAATTTTGGGAGTCTCCCACTGAGTTATCAACTAGTACCATAAATAACATAAATCATTTTTGAATGTGAAAAGTGAAATTACATTATTGAAATTTAATAACAAAAATGGTTGACAATAATATTCATATACTCACTTGGTGAAAAATCATAACACAAACTTTCTTTTGTTTGACAGAATTTTGTATTGAATTCATTCTGTAAAGAATTAACAATAAAGATAATTATTGCATGTAAATTAATAATTAAATTTACGTTTAGATAAAATACAAAAAGTCTTAAAATTAAAATTACATATAAGATGATAAAGTGTATGACAATTTTAATATCTTATTTCAAATGTTATCAATTAAGGATAATTTAAGAAGTGTTTATTCATTTCTGTATTTGTTACACAATTATTTATAAATTTATTCATATTTATTTTACAATATTTAATATATTAAAAATATTTTGTTTTTTTCTGCAAATGTAGAAGATGCAAAATCTTGTTTCCTACTTAGTTCTCAACAATTTATATTTGAAATATGAAAGGATGGACTTCATACTTTATGAATTATGATTATTGTGTCAATGATGATGATAATACAAAGGTATTGATTAAAGCATTCAATTTTTTCCACATGAATATCATTTGCAAAATACATTAAAAATAGTGGCATACTATAAATATTGGCATTAGAGTAATATCTCAATGGTAAACTCAATGGATGATGATTTGAACAGGGATCTGACACAGTGTAGTTTCTACTGAAAATGTTTAATAATATATGACAATTTACTTTGGGGCATTATAATGAGGAAGTTTTTGAATTCTGTCTTATAGCAATCAACAGGGCAACTGCTAGCAACTGTGGGACCTGGGTCAACTAAGAAATGCAGGCCCCCTTCTAAAATATACATTATTTAACTTTTACTTTCCTAGCTGTTACATATAACAGAAGGAAAGTATGGTGATCGGTCAAAAATTGATCCCTCAAGATATTAATATTTTTTGGACTCAGGACACCTTGAAATGTCGAGAAATCCAGAAAAATTTGGGGTTTTTTCTGTATGTGTGTGGGGGGCACACTTTGTTCACCCTGTTTGAAGTTTAATAACTCGTGTGCTTCTTGTCTAAAATTTCTGAAATTTTTCGGGGAGGTTTGTTTATTAGGGGAATTGATGCTATTAAAGGTTGAGGGAGAGGGGAGATAAAGGGGGTCGTGTATATCTCTAGTAGGGTGAAACTTAATGAGGNTAATCTAATATATGTTTTTGCTTGTCATAAAGAAATAATATTTTATATATTGTTGAATAAACAATATTTTTAATGTAAACGACCATCAATCAGACTCCTCTACAAGTATTCATCATTATGATCCTTTCTTTTTTTGTTAGATGAAACAATTTATAAAAAAAAAAACAAAAAAGATAAAACAAGAACTAAGTTTAATTTAACAAAATATTAATTTAATAAAACTACTTTTATATATTTCCAATTTCTAAATGCGCAATTTCTCAATAGGTGCTTCAGGGCAATATTCTTTAAATTTTATTTTTAAATAATTTAATTATTTATAAAGTTAATTTAAGAAAAATAATGAAATTTGCATTCATTTTCAACCATCAAAACGCTTTCATTAATAAGAAATTAAGCAACACAAACTGATTTAATTTCAACATCTTTTTAATTATTTTCTTTTCTTCTTTTTAAAGAATGGTTCCTTTTACATAATTTATGTTAATTGCTACCAAATTAATCTTGTTTATTAATCTTTAAACAACAAATTTATGCAAATTTTATTTGATATTTTCATAACTTGTAATTTCATCTTAAAAGAAAATTTATATTGGATATAAGAATTTGCAATATCTTCATAAACATTGCTATTCTTTAATCATTAAAGTAAAACTTTTAAAAATATACAGTATAAATCACTTTAAAACACTTTTATTGCATATATTTATATTTTCAGACCTTTTCATAGAAGGCCATTTGGCTCAGGCCATATATTTTTAGGAACCACTAAAAATCTGTTACAAATTATTCATTCCATTGTGTATTAAGAAAGAAATACTTTTTAAATTAAATTTTATTTTTTAAAATAGAGTACAATTGTTCTGTTTTTTAATATAATGGAGGCCTCAAAATAAGTGGTTAGAGCTTCTCTGGAACACTGAGAGGCCCTAATCACTTATTCTTATCTTTACATTTCTTTAAATTTAAAAATATATTATATATTATATATTTTTTTGAATATTTAAAAACAAAATAAAAATCAATTTTTAAATTCAAACATTTAAATAATTTATTTCTTGTTGAATGAAAGTAAACATGTATGTATGACATTTTTCGATGCTTATTCTTATATAGGCATACGTTACGGTAAAAGTGATTAATCCGGTAATTTATACATAATCGCCGGCTATTATGCATAATCCATAACGATCTTGATAAATGTGATAAATTTCTTTCATATGTTGCAAATTAATCTCATTTACCAGTACACACTATCCAGTTCGTAGTGGTAAATATAATAAATCATAATTTATCAAATTTATTGACCTTATGCATAATCGCTAGTCTAGGATGATTAATTTGATGTCAAGTGTACTTCATTGATATGCAGTCTTACTCCAACATTGTAAGTTTATACTTGTATATCAAGACCACTTAAGAAAGTTTGTTTGTTTGTCCCTTGAAAATTAAACGTGCAGAGAAAGTGGCCCGTGTGTTGATAGATACTTTCACAATTTTCGGGGTTCCTAGCGTGTTACAAAGTGACAATAGTCGTGAATTCTATAACCAAGTTATAGAAGGAGCGTACGCAATGTGAACTGAGCTGAAAATCGACACGGTAAATCGAGACAGTCAGTCTGTATGTTAGGGTAGGTTAGGTTGAACGTGCACACCAGGACGTTGAGAACATGCCAAGCTCATATATAGTAAGCAATCAAACCTAACACCTGATGAGGGATTACAATTTGTGCAGTTAATAAAGAATAAATTATATTATCAAGGCATTAAGTGTAGGCCTTATGAAGTCATGTTTGATTCACTCTTAAAAGTTGGGCTGAAAACATCCTTTCCTAATTATGCTGTATCAGATGCTCGCACCAAAAAGTAACATAAACCGTAACATAAATATATATTATAGACTACTTATATACTAGAATAAATAGGCTATAGGCTATATAAAAATGTCACACAATAGAAAAACTTTGCCGAAAATTTACAGCAGTTCTATGAGAATTATAATTATTAGTTATATAAGTAACAAAAATATAAAAGGTAATAATATGCCTACATTTAAATAAAATTATGCTGATTGTTTATAGGATGGTGATAAGTTATTTTTCTGAATTCTTTTGAAATTGCATTTGAATATTACTCAAATTTCGTGTTAGGTAGAAATTAAGTTGCAACATAAATTAGACACAAAAGGAATAAGAAAACTGATGAGTCAATTTTGTGTAAAATATGAAATTTGTTATTTTGCTTTATTGCTATATTATCATATTTGATTATTAAAGAACTGAATGTGTTTATAGTTTTCTAACAGAAAATACAAACGTAGACAACATCGTTATACATTTAAATTATTTTCTGTGAATTTTACACTTTTATATTTCTGTAAATTATTTACAGTACCGAACAATACACGGTAACTTGCAAGAAACAATAAATATACTCCACACTTCATTAAATTGACAGAAAAGCAATGAGTCGCAACTGGAATTAAATGCATAAAAGATATTTAATTTTTTTTACTTTTTACTATTTGCCTTGCAGACACTACGGGGGGGGTAAGAGGGCCTTTTAGTCATACTTATCGTGGATTCGATCAGGCCTACAATGAAACCAGATGGTGAGAAACAGAGCCGACAGATCGCGGTTTGTCCTTCATCCAGGTTCGGTTTCCTGTTTACAAGTTATATAATAAATAAATAAATGAATATAAGCGATTTTCTTTTCGCTGTTTTTTTATTTTTTGTGATTCCGTAATCAAACAGTGAACTAATAAGTACACATGCAAAACTTTTTTCTCTCATTATAACAATGATAAATCATTATTTTAAGTGTTTAAATATTTTACATTTAGTTATCGTAATTATATTTCAACATATTTTGAGAGTATATGATGTCTATAAACATTTTAAAATATTATAATAAAATGTACATTTATGCTTTTTAAATCAGGGCCGAATTTATGGCATTGAGCTTTCACTTCTATTCAATAGTATATGTAAAGTTATTATTAATAGTATTTGTAGTTTGTTCACTACCGACTCTTACTTACGAGTACGGTATAAACTGTCCAAAACGTTACCCAAATAAAACGGAAACCTGTCTAAACGGAAAAAATTCTTCGAAACGGGGCAATTTTCTATATTTAAGAAAGAAAAACCTGTTCTAAACGGAAACCAGCCTAAACGGTAAGAGTATTCGTTACCGTACGATTCCGTTTTATACAGGTTTACTGTAGATTTAATTTTGCGTTTTATAAACTATTTAATCTATATAATCATTAAACCTTTCTAAAAGTCACTATCATATATATTTATATGGAAAATTAAATAATACTATATTTATATGATGTATGATAGTCGAAGGCTGTCGTATTTTGTAAATGTATACAGAAAAGCAGAAAACACACGTAATATACGGTATTTGATATTAAATGATTTACAAAGCATAGTACTAACAATCTTAAATAGAATATATTACAGATTATGGGAAAATTACACAGTAAACCTCGATTTAACGAATTAATTCGGGCGAGGATGGTGTCCGTTAAATCGAGGTTTTACTGTTTATAATTTTGGTTAACTCTAAAATTAAGTTAATTTAAATTTAAATATAATTTTGTCTTAAAAATGTAGAGTCTACTTACTTTCTGATGATTACTACTTCAATTTTTTAATTAAACAATGAATTAAACATAGTAAAACATAAGTTAGGATCTAGTACTTTATAGGTATTTAAACTACTAGACGTCAGGTATAATGTAAAAGATTAATAATAAGAAATACGCTGATGTTTCATGCATTCATTATATTGAATGATGTAACAAATGCAGTTGTACAACTTCTAGAATTATTTTATCAATTGTTTTAATTTCATAAATTATATTAAAAGTGCATTTAAACATTTTATTTACGTGAAATAATCAATTGACAAAGTTATCAATTCGTAGTCTTACATAATGAAACAGTATAATAGAGTTATTTAGTGAAGTTTTCTAATTCAAAACTATAAAAGTAATAATATTTGAGGATGCTCAGTTTATTAAGAAATTAAAGAATTTCAAAGCCATATTTATTTTATTTTATACAACTTTATAAACACGACAAATGTAAAAATTTATACGAAGCTAATTTGCATGCTTTACACGAGCTCTTTATTTTTCATTACGTAGAAATGAAAATACATTTTTACCCTTCACGGTTATTACATATAACAGAGAAAGAATATGGCGATTTACCAAAGAATTCTTAACTGTATCTATAATCTTCAACAAATTTATTAAAATAATTTCGGTTTAAACGATGAAAATTGCATCTTATTACCGATCCAACAATTATTCTTTCTAAATGAAAAAATGGTCTTGTATGTGATAGTTGTATACACCATCTTCATGCATTCCCAATCAACCGTTAAATANAGTGCTATTTTGTTCATTATAACAGAAAAAGTTGTAAATACAGTATATTTAATTAACAAATCATCATTTCCATATATTTATTTTGTTATTCATTTTAATGTGTTTAAATGTATTAAAATCCTTACTACAAAATTCATGTTTGAGTAATATCCGATTTTTAATTTAGAAAGCAAATTTCTTCATTAAAAATATGAGAAAAAAATGAGATAAACCGATAGAAAATTGAACTTTTTAAAAAATTCTGACATTTTAATAGCTTTAGAACCGTTTGGATTCATTTATTATCGTGCATAAGACTAGTAATTATCATCCAAAGACTTTTCATACTTTTTTTTTATAAACCATTCAATGCTAAGGTAATAATTCCAAATTAATGACTCACATGACAAATTCTCAAAGTAATTAAGATATTTTCGACCACGTTATCATTCGCTGCAATCTGCTGCCACCTGGTTGCGAAAATTACAAAATTCGAAAAATCATATATTTCTAATAAAAAAATTTTCAGAAATATTTATAATTTTAAATATGCCGTACTTATAATTTGATTTCGTTTTATTAATAATAAAATGTAGTTATTTTAATTAATTTTATCCGCAAGATTTGCTTAAAAAAAGAAAACACGCTTTAAAATCAATCAAGTGGCTCCATCTGTTAAGTAATCATGTCTCTATATGTGCACTAAAATTTTTTTTATAATGAAAATAATATAAAAATATAAAATAAATGCTTTTACTTTAAAACATTATATAAATTAATATAATATTTTTAGATTAATAAATATTTATATAGCTGCTAAATGCTCGTGTATAATAAAACAGAAAAATGATTAGAAGCACGTTATTTTCTGACATATAATAGCCCGAATTGTATATAAAGAAATAGTTTCAGTGTGTATAACACCTAAATAATTTTAAAGATGACAATTTTCTTTTAATAAAAACACAGTATAAGTCGAAATCGGGTATTCCGCAAGAGTATAGTAGAAGAATAGAATGTGTACTAAATCCGCTACGTGGACGGTAATCATAAAATATTTAAGTTTTCAATTGGCAAAGCCGTATTTTTCCAAAAGTATATACGAGAGACATCAATACAAAACAATAACGTAACAGGTGAAAAGGCTTTACTAGTGGCACACGCCGTTGTGGAGGGATTTGAAATCTCCCAAGACCAGCTTCGGTTAATGCCGTAATATTCCCTTGAAAGCTACCTCATCTGTTCTATCCCCTCCCTTATATTTCCTAAGTAACAAGTGGAAAGATGCCCGCTACAACACTAGAACTCCCACTGAATCTCGATCGACCGTTTTGTCTGCAAGGCTTCATGTTAGACCTTTAAGTGTGGCATGTTGGGATCGTGGGATGAATTTAGGTGACAACATCATACCGCTGCGGAATGGAAATTCGTTTACTCTGTCTTTTGGATGGATGTTACACACATCCCCCTTCTTTCTTGTTTTTCAACTTTAATACAATTTAGAAAAAAAATTGGATTAATTTTTTTTTCCTGTCTTTCGGTTATACCTTTGAATTTTTCTTCTGTTCTCTTCTAGGATTTTACTTGGCTGCTTTATAAATATGATATAAAATATGTCATTTTATGTCATATTTTATTATTATCATATAGTAAAGTATTATATATAAATCCTTCTAGGATATATTACATAAAATATATGTATTTTATATAACAATTTATTATTATTATTATATATATTTTATGATATAGAGTATTGGATAAACCATTAAATAAAATGCATGTTATTTGACGTAACGCTTTAATATTATTTAATTTATAATAAATTTATTACATAAAATATTACATTTATTCTTATGTAGAATATCATATAAAATACATATAATTTTATATAATAATTTAATATTATTATATATATTTGTTATGTCACGTATTACACAAATCCTTACATAAAATATTTCCTAAATCAAAACTAAATTATATCTTACTATAAAATTATTTTTTATATTTGAGGGTAGAATATAACAATAATATTTTATTGCACTATATAATTGTATAATATTTTAAGTAATATAACTGTAAGTTTTGTTTTATTATGATATAAAATTTTAATCGTTTTAGTAAGGTTTACTAAAAATTTTAAATATTTTATTAAATTTAATTTAACCTTTTAAAAATTATATTTATATAAATGTAATTATATACGTATAATACATAAAATATACAATATATTTAATTATTTATATTAAATCATATTTATCATTTAAATAATTTATTTCTTGTTGAATGAAAGTAAACATCTGTTCATTTCCAT
>NW_019384346.1:1204043-1212019 GCF_000671375.1 Centruroides sculpturatus
TTATCATTATTATTTTTTTTTTTATCTTTTACGTTTAGATAAACATAAAAATAAAATGCTTAAATGCAGAATTAAACATCTTTTAGTCATAAAAAATAAAGTTTGATAGTAAACAACAAAGTATTTAATGATTTACATTTTAATTCTCTAAAGTTATTTTATTTTATATTATTTTTTGTTAAATAAACTATAAAATTTAGAAAAAATATATTTAATTAATGAAAGATATATTTCAAAATTTTAAATATTTCTTATTAATACTTTTTAATTAAAATCAATGTAATTATTTAAGAATTTATATAATTATATTAATTAAATATATAATGATCAAGCAAGAATTGTTAGGTGTTCATTAATACTTGCATACATATAAATGTGTTGATGTGTTGATCATATATATATATATATATATACATGCATGATCAATCATAAATACATATATATAAACTATAAAATATCAATATAAATTTTTATAAATTATATAATTTATATTTTAATTGTGTGATTTGCAATCAGTATATGTATCTGCTCATAAATAACACCAATATAATTAAAATGAGAAGCAATGGAATAAACTTTTTTTATAGAAAAAGAAAGAACATTTTTTTAAAGCTACCACTAAAAAATAATTTATTTAATGCAAATATTGTTTGTCTACTATTATACATGACATTGTATAAGACTTGTGATAGCTTTATGTCGCTATAAATTGTATGCATTGTTATACATAAACAAGGTTAAATTTAATTAAAAAATTCTAAAAATGAAATATTTATTGAAAGCTAATGATAACATCATCCAATTTATGTATTAATTGATAATCTATAGCTATCACTTAATATACTTAGTTACTTAAGATAATATTTGGTTAATTAAGAAATAAGTTATTGATTAATTGATTTTATTCTATATTAAATTCGTTAATTTAGTTAATATAAAATACATAATGTAATAAATAATGTTATAATATATGCAAAGCAATAAAATTTATAAATTAAAAAAAAAATTGTCAAATATATACTTAAGTGGCCCAAAAGTCAGCTAACAGTTTAATAGTGACAGTGCTTTGTTTCATGTATTTCAGATACGTTTGTGAACATAAAATGTAACGTAAGTTTATAACAATAATGTTTTTATATAAAATTGATAGAAACACGACTTTAAAAAATATATAATTAACTTCTTATGTATTTGAATAAGATGTAAATTTAATCTTTATATTGGTTAACTGATTTTTAGGCTTCTCTGTATATTTAATTAAGTTAACGTGGTAAAAATTAGTAAATTCTTTTTTAATTATCGAAATTATTAAATAAAATTAAATAAAAAATATTATATAAAAGGTTAATTATAAAAGGTAAATATTTAAGTTAAATTACTACATGATATATTTAAAATATTATAAAAGAATAATAATTAAGTTATAAAAGTATCTTACATGTACTGTACGTTTCGTGATTATTTTATTATTTGCAATATTCATTTAATATACAAAATGTATAATTTTTTGTAAAAATCCTTAATATGCAGATAGAAAAATCTATCACCCTGCAACAGGGTTATTTTGTAATTACCTATCCAATTTGTCTTATTAGATAATAGATGTAGGCCTATCCCAATTGAAAATTAAAAAAAAAACAAATTAAATTTTTAAATTAAATTAAAATTTTAAATATTTCAAATCGTACAATTTATTTTTTAATAAGATAAAAATTTCAAATATTAAATACTGTACTTAACCTTCATTTCTTTATTTTTTATTCAAGTTTCTTTATTAAAATCATTTAAAAATTAAAAAAAAAACAAGTTATCAAACTTAATACAATTTTAAAAATATATATATTTATATTTTTCTTTTTAAGCAATTTTAATTTCAAAATTGATGTATCTCCTAAGAGAATAAAATTTGTTTAAATTAATATATAATGTTGTACGTAAATAAATAAGATATTTAAATACTTATATATGTATATATATAAATGTAAAATATATTTCAATAATTTAATCTCTAAATTTCATATATTAGGTAAATATATTTCGTAAACTTCACATAAAAATTTCATATGTTTGTACAAAATTTGTTTTAAAAATAAAATTGGATTTTTATGCATATTAGGAACATAAAATAGCACGTGTATTTTGGATTATTTAGGAGTGAAGACGGATTAAATAATTTATTATAAAAATTTCATATACACTATGCGAATGTAATTTTATTTTATGTCTTTATTACTTTATGAGAAAAAGGTATAAATTTAATGGTTAATGGTCGAGTAGAAACAAAAAATAAATAATACATTTTGTTAATAGTTTCTTTCGTTTTCTGCCGCAGACACGAAATTTCGTGACACTCCGTTTAACAAACAAGGCCGACACTATGTTAATCACGTGAATTATTTCGATTAATAAACCTTTAACAAGACATTTATCCTACTAAAAATTCCTGTTTTTTCCTTAAAAAAACATCATTTGAATTAATCAAATAATAATAACATTTACAATTTTGTTTTTTAAAAGGAGTTTTTCATATGTATGTATATTCTTGTTTGATCTTTCGTCATCGTTCGTCAACATTGTTGTTGATGGATTGTTTTAGGTTTGTATGTACCTCGTATGTTTGTACGTACACGGAATTGTATTTATACATGAAATTGTTTGTTTTATTCGTTCCAGAAAAGAAATGCGTACAACGAATATATATTAAAAGAAATAGTCTATTTACAAAAAGATACATACTTTACGGGTGCATACAAAATGCATATATGTAAACATTTTTAGAATCTAACTAGAAAGACGTGCACTTGAAGAACTTACATATATAAATACACAGAACTTACATAAAAATGTTCACTTAGAAGACACCTAAAGGTTATATGCGAAGGAGCATAGAATTTGCATTAAAAAAAAAATTGAGCTCATATACAAACACAGTGCCTGTAGCTAAATAAGCATACATATTCTACATGTCTCTGCTTATAAGTCTTATATATCTTTATTTGTAGGCATTAGTACTGTAGGTTCTGTGTATGTATTTATGTCCGGCTTTAGATTTGTGACTCCCCCTTCAGTGATTTGTTGAAGGGGTAAATAAGCGATTATTTCCCCTTCAACAAATAATAATAAATTTAATATTGTGATGCTTTAACTATAATCTTGCGGTATAAGACCCTAAGCTATAGCTTGTGTAATTGTGTAATTTTTACATGTTTGAAGACACGGATGACTTGTATATAACGGCATACGGGATGTTCAAATTGAGGAGAATCCTTTAACACTCACAAAGATATCAATTTAATTACGAGTTCTGCACATTCGATTGGAGTGATTCGAGATTCGACACAATCAAATTATATAACATTTATTATTATTTTTTCCAGAAAAAAGTTTAAGTCAAAATCAATTCTTATGAAGATTTATACGAATTTTCATCCAGTCGGAGCTTTTGATGCGAACATTTTGGAAGACATCATAGAAGACTGTAAAGTCGCCTTATCACTTCAAAGACGGTGCTCTATCAAGTCGAAGAATTATCTAAGTACTTGATGTATCACCAATTAAGATAGTATCGGCTTTCTTTGTACTCTGTCTTTCTGATCAATGACACACTTCGCTCTTTTGACGTCTTCTACTAAATCTGAATGTACAGAAGTAATTACTGGCCACATTTTCACCGATTGTCTATTTATCTGATAGTGTCATCACTGCAAACCCAACTCTAGTAGAAAGAAGAATTTTTGTTTTCCATCAACGAATTGCTTCAGTAAACGGAAATTAATCGAATTGCAACATTAAAGTTTGTCATCGATGCATAAAAATTCTATTCTTGCAACACATTTTGATCGAAATTTCAACAAGCAATTCATTCATTACATAAAGCAAAAATGATATATTGGATACATTATTTTTATGAAGATTATTCTTTTGCCTAACGCGCCATTTTGAATTTGCTTATTCTTGGCAATTTTCAGTTCTTACTATTTCTGTTAGATTATAAATAAATTAAAAACGATTTTTTAATGTTGTTTTTTTATAGAAATGAAGTATGTGGCATAGGAATGCCCACTTCTATATCGTCACCCATTAATCCCGCTAATTCAGCTTAGTTTTCCAAGAAGTTCAGGATAGACAATCGAACGACGGCTAGACCGCCAGACGGACGACAGAGTGAATACAAAATTTATACTCTAAACTCCTGTTTTCTTAGAAATTTTGCAGGCAGACGTCTGACGGGCGGATAAAATAAATACAAAGACTAATTCTTTTATTAATAAATATTATAAAAAAACAACTTAAATAAATTATTCGCGAATTTATTTCTTATTCAGGTTTAAAAATAATTCTTANTTTTCCATTAGTTTTTAGCGAAGATGATAGCCAATAACTGTTATTTGATCGGTAAATCATCTTATTTTCTATCCCAATAACTCATAAGTTCTTTGCTGCAGTATTACAGATCTCCTTCGACATAGGTCTGTATAAATATAATTTTTCGACTGAAAACATTCCATAAAAATAGTTTCCAGAAGAGCGAAGAATGAAAAATTGATTTTCTCCTATTTTGGCCCATAGGCGTATAATAAAAATTTATTACTTATCTAAATTCTATCTTTTTTTGTGTATTATTATATATAGAGAGTATATATTAATTTTTAAAATAATTGCAAAATTTAAATGTTTTTATCTTGTTCTTCTATTACAAAAAAGTTCTTACTCTTTTTATTTATTTTTTAATGGAACAAATGTTAAACAGCTTTCGTATAACTTAAAGTGAAGGAACTTTTTTCATTTCATTTCTAGTCATCATTTTCATTAAAATGCATGGCATTTCGAGTAATAAATAAAGTTTTGTTAAAAATCTTGCAAGCACTATTTATAATTGACTTAACTCCATTGTAATCTCATTAAGAAAACGGTAAAGGAGAGACTATACCTGTTAATTTACACATTAGCTGTCACTTCTAGTCCACTGGTCTGGCATGTTATTTTCTAATCAACTTTGGTTTCTCATTTCTACACGCTTCTATTGAAGTGAAAGTAGAAGGATGTTGCTTATCCACCACAACTTTTACGCTTGGGAAAAGGTAAATTCTCTCGAGAACATACCACAAGACATTGTAGCTGGAAGGTCTACACGATAAGACATCACAATTCTTCTATAGTTATTTGTAAATCTCTTAATACAATCTATCTATGTTATAACTTTTCTAGTACCGTATAACAATTTATAACTTATTATTATTTTTTTAAATTAAGTAGGCCCATCAACATTTTTTGTGTAAGTTGTAAAAGTGATAGCCCTTTCGGCCAATTAATGGCAGACTATGTTTAGCGAATTGAAAAATGTTTTCTTCGAACTGCCTAAAGAAACGTTAGAATTCAAACTGACAGAACATTTACGAAACGTCGATCAATGAATAGAATTCGTATAAAGAAAGGGGAAAAAAGAGTTGTATGGAGCACCTGTCGTGTCAAAGCGCTAAGAACTGATCTGCTTGACTGAATCGTTTCTAAAAAGTCACATTTCTTTATTCGTCTATAGAATAGAAAGTTTTGTAAGAAGATACGATTTTGAGCTATTTTTCTTCCTTTTCTCCTTTTCCTTTTTCCCCCTGATATGGTTAAGAGATATAACAATTATGTCCAGTTTGCCTTTTAAAAAATACTCTTAAGGATTATATGGCAATGTTGCATTTAATGCTTTTTGATCCCACGAAAGATGGGTTACAAAAATCAGATTGATGTGGGATTTTGAGTCATAAATAGTAGCTCTTTTTTGTAGAGATATTGGTAATCTAATCATTAATCACGTTCTCTGTAAAGAAAACACTAATATTTCAATATTATTGAGTTATCTATCTTTAGCTTAAAAATGTTTTTTAGAGTAAAGGAGTAAAAAAAACACTAAAAGTAGATTTTTAATCAAATTTTTATTATTTTAATCAAGTTTTAAAAATATTTATTGAGATTTTAACACATTCAACACGTTATCTTCAAAGCATTTAACTTTTAAAATAATAATAAATATTTATATTTAAATTTATCTGAAAAAAATCTCATGGACCAAAATTCAGAATGTAATTCAAATTTTAAATATTTCTTTCAGATCTAAATGAAATTACAACATGGAAAAAGCACAGATTTTTGGTCCACGATTGTCAAAGTATCTACTAAGCTTAGAGAGTTATCAGGAAGAATAGGATGTAGTCCTCTGGGGAAATAAAGACATACATGGTACTTTAAAGGGATCACATCGTTGTCATGGGAACAATGGCGTCGAACAATACCCTTTGATACTGTAAATAACAATTTTCTTGTAGACAGGCAGACTTAGCCAATAAAGTTGGTACCTAGCTAGTTGACGATGAAAAGCTTACCTACAAGCTTGGGAACTCATACCGAAGGATTTTGGTAGAAGATATTGCTATACTACAACACCACTAAGTATTGAAGTGTCAAGTATTTCAATATTGGAATTTCTATCTCCGACGATATTTGATATTGAGCATATTTTATGAGATAAATTTCTCCTATCCCTATATTCAAATTCTGCATATTGAATTTTATAAATTTGTTCTGGATTATTTGGAAAAAAACAAAATAAAAAAGAAACGTTCACAAACTTTACTGTTGAATTCCTTTGTTTACAATTCTCATTTAATTTTATATTCAACAATTAGCGATTTAAAATAGAATAATTCGAGTTTAAAAATCTTTAATTCTTTAAACTGATTTTATTGTTAAAACAATGAATTTTTGGTCAATTGCCAAATGATTTTAACAAGAAATAATTTGGTTTTAATTAGTTTCGAATGAAAGCATGTCAACAATAATCCCATCTTTGTCATTTAACCTAACGTTTACTGTAAGTTATAATTTCAGAATTTTATAAAGATATTAAACTTTATTGTAAGGTTGTATTTAATTAGATTTTTCAATTTATTATTCAATATTTCATTGAATAATTGAATAAATAATAAAACGGTTAAAAAATTCTTTAAATTTCTTTCTTTCATTTTTCTATTTTTTTTTTTTTCAGTTTGAATTTTGAAGAAATAAAATTTAAAAAAATAAAAAAGAAGATCACTTTAGTTCTTTGCTGATTACTCTTTTCATTCCTCTTCTTTTTTTATTTTTTGAATCAATGAAATTAAAAAAATTCTTTTCGAGACATAATCGAAAGTCACTAAGACGTCGTTAATCATTTACCAGAGTTTAATTTAGAAAGTTGTAAAAAATATTTGACAAACATTTTAATATATAAAATACAGTAACTTAACTATTGGTATTTTTTTAAAAAAGAACAATATTATAAGTAATTTTTTTTTGTTTAAAAAAATATACAAAAACTTATTTTCTTAATAGAAATAATGATTGAAACAAAACTTGGTGGTGTACAGAAGTAATTTGTTAACATTTTCTAAAATGTTGAGGTAATGAATATTTTGTAAAATGTTGTGTAGAATCAACTTTATTATCATTATGTCGGATGGAAAATGAGAAAAGGGAGACATAAAATTGTATAAGGGTGAAATAAAACTAGAGTAATAATAACAATACTAGTCAACATTAAGAGAGAAACAAGCAATAAAATTTCCAAGTAATGATAAAACGAGTGGGTGAGAGTTATTTTGTGTCCATACACTCCTTATAAATGGGATGGTGCTGATTGGCATCTTGCTTTATACTCTTTTACCCCCCTTCTAACCGCATTTCGGTTACGTCTTCTGTAATTCATTGTTTGTAAAATATCTGAATTACTTTTAGAAAATATTTATATACCTTTGTCGTAAACCTTTGGGAAATAAACTTTATTTTGTTAACTTTTATTATATAACAAGAAGTTGTAACTATTATATATATAACTTATATAGGTGCTTTTCATTAAATGCAATGACATACATTTTTTCAGTTGGTTTTTTCCTTTTTTTCTTTTTGTTTTTGAATAGATAGGCACAAAGTTTTGTTAAAAATCTTGC
>NW_019384346.1:1215304-1231509 GCF_000671375.1 Centruroides sculpturatus
GGCTCCCTCACACGGTTATTTTAGTAATGTCGCGATTTTTCATTACAGCAGTACTTCGAACTTCGAACGCTAAATTCGATTCGAAGTTCGAACTGCACACGCAATAAAAAAATGCTCTCAAAGCATAAACGCAATCTATTCTGAGTCTCGTTCTTGCGTTACGCTCATATGTTTTCAGTGCTTTTTTTTCGCTTTATTTTTGATGTATTCGATAATCTATAGTGTATTGTGTCTTATTCATCGATTTTTAACAATTTCTTCCTGTAATTTCTTTTTTTTCGGACAGCCTTTAGTTCAAAATTTCCTGAACGGAACCTTTTAAACCACATTTGACATGCTCGAAAGTTTAGGAGCATATTCCTCATACAAATTACGATTTTTTTTAATACTGTTTGTACGGCGTTATATCCTTTCAGAAATTCGTAAAGTGTAATATGTCCGATTTGCTTTTTATTCGAGGACATTTCCACTTGATTTAATTTAAACAAAATGTGAAGTAAAAAGTTTGAAATATGCTTCTGAACAAAGAATACAATATCAAATTGGCAATAAATGTTATAATTAAATCATATATCTGTATTAAATAACGACGGCTGTCAAAAATACGCAAAAACTACCTGTTCAACTCAATATAACTTTTATTTATTAACAATGGCATCCCAGATGTGTGTGGAAGCAACGAAGTCTAAGAGGAAGCTTATTCTATCGCCGGTTGAGGTCAAAAAGGAAGTTATCGCAAAGCGTGGAAGCAGTACATCTAGCGGCCATGTTTAAGATGCCGAAGTCGACGGTGTGTGACCAGTTAATGCAATTTTCATTTTATTATACAATATTTACCAGGGGTGTAGTCGTAAATTAAAAAGTGCCAGGGCGCTAACTGGCGCCCTGAGTTTGAATCGCCACTGTCTGTGAAGACGCGTAACTTTGGGCAAAGCGTAACTTTGTGTCTGAAAAACGGCTTAAATGAGCCAAAATAACATATATATTCATACTTCAGCGTAAAAACATTGTAAAGAAGTAATTTTCTCAGTTTTTGGCCGAGGTACATACTCTAAAATCCAGCTTAAATGTTCACAAAGTATCAATACAAGAGCTTCGTCCTGCTTTAGAAAAAGTGCGAGGAAGGCGTCCTGGTACGCCCTGGCACGACTACAACGCTAGAATTTATGGTTTTATTTATTTTTTTCATGTTTAAATTTATTATCAGGACATTTAATTGTGTTATTTAAAAGAACAAATCAAATAAAATATTTATAAAATCCTATCTTGAATTCAATTTTTCTTAAATATAATATATATATATATATATAAATAATATTATTTCGTGCGTATAATATTCATATTAATCATCGGATATTAATTTATCAAGTTAAATATGACGCAGATGTTTGTCCATGTTTATGCGGTCTCTTAGGAGATTGTTATCATCTGGAACGTAAATTAATAAATTCAGATGTTTGATAAAAATTCAATTTAAAAAAATAAAAAAATCTACTTTTGCAAATTTCGAAAAGGAATTAATAAAAATAAAGAAAATTGCTTTATTCATTTGAATTTTATCCCAAATCTTTAAGGCCCATTTGGCCAAGTTCCAGTTAAATGGAAGAATTAATTAAATTTGAAACAAGATTAAAGTTTTAAATATAAACATTAACAATCTTATCTTTAACAAATACACTTTACATAATTAACAATCACACTTTCTCTCATCAATTATCCTTTTTTCTTCTCTTGAAAATATATTTATTATATTTGAAATTTGTTAATAATATGAAAGATATATTCTATCGTGATTTTAATGTCTAGACGTTTCGAGATATAAATAAATTGAAAAATGTGATGCTTAGGTATTTAAATAATAGGCATTTAATTAGATTATAAAAATATTAAAATATAAATATCTTAAACTATGGGTATAGAAATTTGAAACTATGAGGAATTTAAATGCTTAGATCTTTTTAAATAGGCATTTGAGTTATAACTGAATTCAAAACATAAGCATTTTAAACTTTTGAATACTACAATTAAATCTAAATTATGAGTAAACTATGTGAATTTAACGTTTAGGCATTATAAATTATATAAATTTAGTTATGAGTAAATTTAAAACTAAGAATTCTAAGCTATAAATAAATATGATATAGACATTTAAAGTTGCAATTAGATTTAAATTAGAGGTATTTAAAACTACTAAGAATTTAATGCCTAGGCATTTTAAATAATAGCATTAAAGCATACAAATTTTGAGTTATGAATACATTTAGAACGTAGACAATTAAAGTGTAGCCATTTAAGCTATAATTAAATTTAAAGTATAGGCTTTTAAAGCATAAGCTGTACATAAATTTAAGACATAAACATTTAACGCTTCCATTTAAATTTAAAATATAGGCATCTAAAGCTGTGGACAAATTTAATATCTAGGCATTTAAAGCATAAACATATTAAGCTAATATGTTTATGCTTTATGCATAATTTAGGGTATAAACAATAAATTATAAACGAATTTAAGAGAGAAAAGCACTTAATTTTATAAATAAATTTAAATTCTAGATATTTAAAACTGTGAAAAATTAATGCTTAAGCATCTAAAATCGTAAATGAATTTAAAGCATTAATGTACTTAAATGTCTATTCTTAACTTTATCACTTAAAAAATTCAGGAGTAATCGATATAGAAGGAAAAAGACAATATTTACTAAAATAGTAAAATTTCACAAATAGAATTATTAAGAAATTTTTATTTGATTGTTCACCAAACGATCAGAAAAGTCAAAGGAAAAAAATTTCAATTTTCCCTTCAGGTGTGGTTTATTCTGTCACGTTTTGCTGATGTCACCAGAGGAAATCTTCCTTTCTCTATGGATCGGTGTAAATTCGATGGATCTACCCTCCAGGGCATTTCTACATAGAAAGCCTGTTCAACTCCTTCAACTGTGCCTAAGCGATTGATAATATATTTATTCACCAAACTCAATAATAATCTCCCATAACAATTCATTTTTGATCAAACAAATTTAATCGGCTTAAAATTAATTAAAGTTTACAATATATATCTCTCTATACTTCGATCTATTTTCCTTTATTAATTTTCATTTATTTGTTTATTTTCTAGGGAGTTTTTTCCGTTAAGATTCCGATGATGTTATACATTAATAAGTTAGGTATATGCATTAAATTATGTTTAAGCTGAACTAATGAATGTAATTTATTATCTATTACTAGAATGGTTGTAACGTGATTAATGAAGCGCTATAATGCATGTCGACTATATATGTATAAATATACCTATATGTTAACCGAATTTAAATTATTTTACAGATAAATTAAATTAATTCCTTAATTTCCAAACCAAAACGTTTGATACATTTCTATACAGCCCGAAAATCAATTTACCGTGTTTTGATTTTGCGTGTTTCAAGTACAACTGCAAGTATAAGTCGCCAATACAATATGCTTTTATTTACAAAACTGATGGAAATATGATAAGAAAACAATTAAATTAATTATATTTTAAAACTAATTAGTTTATAAATTGCAATTTAATCTTTATAGTGGTTAACTGACTTTTAGACCACCCTTTGTTTTTTGCTAGTTAATTATAGTTATTACGTTTTTACTTAAATAATTAATTATATCTTTATATATACAGGCTAGTCTAAATGTCAGCGTAACAAACTTAATATCTAAGTTGACATGCCTTTAATACATTTTCTGTCAAGAAAATTATAAAATAATTAAAAAAATGTTTTCAAATGGACTAATGAAAAGTTCTTTTGTTACTTATATCAATACTTTTTTTTAATTCTTAGAATATTTAATGTCGGTGGGATGGAAAAGAAGTAAACCTCTTATTTTAGTAAATGCCATGGAAAGGAAGCAGAATCTATTCTCATTGATCCCTATTCTTTTATCTGTCCATTCACTCACAACTATGGATTTGCTTAGTGGGAAGAAAGTATTCAATCAAATCTGCAAGTTTAAAAGCAAAAAAAGTATTGAAATCAACTTTGGTATCCATTTGCAATTAAGTATAAATTTTCTGTGTATGTTTAATATGCCAAATTGCTTAAAGATTTGTGTAATGGAATTAATTAATGGAAAGAAATGTCAATTATGGGAGGATTTAGTAAATATGTGCTATAATTAGAAAGTCGAATTAAATATTTAATGTTGAAAATATATGAAATATCGTTTAAATTTATAATATTCGAATTTCGCACACTTTTTGAAAATTTTTATATGAAAATATTGAATTTTTTGGTCCGTTCTTGATCAAATTTGATATGAGAATGTGCATTACATATCTAAAACTATCTTGAAAATTCTAAGGCACCATCTTAGACAATTGTTAGAATACAAACATATAAACGAACAGACAAACTGGTGACAAATTATTGAATTATTTAATTAATATTGAAAATGTAGGAAAACATTATTTACATTTTTCATAATTCTGTGAACATTTTTATATAAAATAATCAAATTTTTTACTCCCACTTTAACCAACTTTGATATAAGAATGCCTAAACGGAACCATCTCAAGATGTTTGTAAAACACAGACAGACAAACGAAAAGATGACATAAATTTATCATTTATTTTACTAAAAATACTTAGATATAAGTAAAATCTTTTTAAAATTTACATAATATTATCTGTATAACAATAAAAAAACCACCCATAATTTTGTTATATATTTATAGCTTAAAAAGAACAAATCAAATAAAATATTTATAAAATCCTATCTTGAATTCAATTTTTCTTAAATATAATATATATATATATAAATAATATTATTTCGTGCGTATAATATTCATATTAATCATCGGATATTAATTTATCAAGTTAAATATGACGCAGATGTTTGTCCATGTTTATGCGGTCTCTTAGGAGATTGTTATCATCTGGAACGTAAATTAATAAATTCAGATGTTTGATAAAAATTCAATTTAAAAAAATAAAAAAATCTACTTTTGCAAATTTCGAAAAGGAATTAATAAAAATAAAGAAAATTGCTTTATTCATTTGAATTTTATCCCAAATCTTTAAGGCCCATTTGGCCAAGTTCCAGTTAAATGGAAGAATTAATTAAATTTGAAACAAGATTAAAGTTTTAAATATAAACATTAACAATCTTATCTTTAACAAATACACTTTACATAATTAACAATCACACTTTCTCTCATCAATTATCCTTTTTTCTTCTCTTGAAAATATATTTATTATATTTGAAATTTGTTAATAATATGAAAGATATATTCTATCGTGATTTTAATGTCTAGACGTTTCGAGATATAAATAAATTGAAAAATGTAATGCTTAGGTATTTAAATAATAGGCATTTAATTAGATTATAAAAATATTAAAATATAAATATCTTAAACTGTGGGTATAGAAATTTGAAACTATGAGGAATTTAAATGCTTAGATCTTTTTAAATAGGCATTTGAGTTATAACTGAATTCAAAACATAAGCATTTTAAACTTTTGAATACTACAATTAAATCTAAATTATGAGTAAACTATGTGAATTTAACGTTTAGGCATTATAAATTATATAAATTTAGTTATGAGTAAATTTAAAACTAAGAATTCTAAGCTATAAATAAATATGATATAGACATTTAAAGTTGCAATTAGATTTAAATTAGAGGCATTTAAAACTACTAAGAATTTAATGCCTAGGCATTTTAAATAATAGCATTAAAGCATACAAATTTTGAGTTATGAATACATTTAGAACGTAGACAATTAAAGTGTAGCCATTTAAGCTATAATTAAATTTAAAGTATAGGCTTTTAAAGCATAAGCTGTACATAAATTTAAGACATAAACATTTAACGCTTCCATTTAAATTTAAAATATAGGCATCTAAAGCTGTGGACAAATTTAATATCTAGGCATTTAAAGCATAAACATATTAAGCTAATATGTTTATGCTTTATGCATAATTTAGGGTATAAACAATAAATTATAAACGAATTTAAGAGAGAAAAGCACTTAATTTTATAAATAAATTTAAATTCTAGATATTTAAAACTGTGAAAAATTAATGCTTAAGCATCTAAAATCGTAAATGAATTTAAAGCATTAATGTACTTAAATGTCTATTCTTAACTTTATCACTTAAAAAATTCAGGAGTAATCGATATAGAAGGAAAAAGACAATATTTACTAAAATAGTAAAATTTCACAAATAGAATTATTAAGAAATTTTTATTTGATTGTTCACCAAACGATCAGAAAAGTCAAAGGAAAAAAATTTCAATTTTCCCTTCAGGTGTGGTTTATTCTGTCACGTTTTGCTGATGTCACCAGAGGAAATCTTCCTTTCTCTATGGATCGGTGTAAATTCGATGGATCTACCCTCCAGGGCATTTCTACATAGAAAGCCTGTTCAACTCCTTCAACTGTGCCTAAGCGATTGATAATATATTTATTCACCAAACTCAATAATAATCTCCCATAACAATTCATTTTTGATCAAACAAATTTAATCGGCTTAAAATTAATTAAAGTTTACAATATATATCTCTCTATACTTCGATCTATTTTCCTTTATTAATTTTCATTTATTTGTTTATTTTCTAGGGAGTTTTTTCCGTTAAGATTCCGATGATGTTATACATTAATAAGTTAGGTATATGCATTAAATTATGTTTAAGCTGAACTAATGAATGTAATTTATTATCTATTACTAGAATGGTTGTAACGTGATTAATGAAGCGCTATAATGCATGTCGACTATATATGTATAAATATACCTATATGTTAACCGAATTTAAATTATTTTACAGATAAATTAAATTAATTCCTTAATTTCCAAACCAAAACGTTTGATACATTTCTATACAGCCCGAAAATCAATTTACCGTGTTTTGATTTTGCGTGTTTCAAGTACAACTGCAAGTATAAGTCGCCAATACAATATGCTTTTATTTACAAAACTGATGGAAATATGATAAGAAAACAATTAAATTAATTATATTTTAAAACTAATTAGTTTATAAATTGCAATTTAATCTTTATAGTGGTTAACTGACTTTTAGACCACCCTTTGTTTTTTGCTAGTTAATTATAGTTATTACGTTTTTACTTAAATAATTAATTATATCTTTATATATACAGGCTAGTCTAAACGTCAGCTAACTATACTTTGTTTCTAGTATACTGTTAAATATGAATAATTAAATTGAATTTAGACCAAGATTTTTTTCTTCTGCAAAATCGACAGAAATATAATAAAGAATATTTATTTAAATGAGATAATTTTGTTTTTACAGCAATTAATCTCATATTTACGCAGAGAAACAATACTTCAAGAAATATCAAGTTATTTTTATACATTTGTCCAATTCATATATGAAAATTAATATACCAATACTGCAATTTATATATCATAAAATTTAAAATTCTGTTAATTAAAATGAGTGTAGAAACTGTACTAATCGCAAAAAAAATAACAATTCTTATCATTTAGAAATGTTCTTAAATTTCAATTAGATTGGCACTATGCCCAACAATGGAAGAGAGATAGATATATATATTGAAACTTATATGAAACATTGATTCGTTCATATAGAAAGAGGATAAGAAGAAGTAAAATTGAGAATTAAATTTGTTAATGTGTAACGTTTAAAGATAGGAAGAAATTATTTGTGGAAACAGAACATTGACCTCAGTCGAAGAACACGTATAATCTATAGATATAACTCAATCGATTTCCTACAAAATGCAGCAGTTATAAAGTTTTTGTGTTTTTTTGATCGGTGAGTTATACTTTTTATGTATCAAAATAACGCAATTTCTTCATTAATATTTTTTATTAAGACAATTTACATTAGTGACTTTCGATCTTTTTAAAATTACCGCTACTTTTAGCTTATCGCTAAATTGAATTAGTTATAATCCACCTTTAGCTCCACATATTACATTATTCAGAATTAGTTATAACCTCTAATAGATCGCGGTCTACTTGTTGGGAATCTATGACTCTTATGTATTCAACTTGATTTGATATAAACCTTATTATACAATATTTTCATTCGAGTTTACAAAGTTTACTTCACTCGCTGATCTCCATTAATTTGCCTATTATGTTATGGTTTGTTTCGACTTATCTATTTACTGATGTGACTAATTATAATTCAAAATTAATTCTGCTGTTAGTTAAAGTTAGGATTTATTAATATCCTCTTAATTCAGTTGATTATCAATTGTTTAAAATAGGAATTCTGTTTGTAGCAATTCTCTCAATTAAAAGCAAATCTCTCTCTTCCCTTCTCCAATTTAAATTTTGTATTAATTATTGTAATAAGCTGTAACAATTAATGTATAATAAACTTAATTTAAAAAATAAAACAATTATATAAAACTAATTAATTACTAAAACAAAAAATGTGCATAATTTAGTATAAATACAGGGTGGACCAAAAGTCAATTAACCATTGAATTACGACTAATTGAAAAGTACGATAAATTCAATTGTTTTTCTATCATATTTCTGTTACTTCTGTATAGAAAAACACACAATTTAGCGAGTTCATATTCGAAATATCTAGAACACACGGTTAATCGACTTTTGAGTCTCTCTACAAACAATTAAAAATGTGATTAATTATTTAAATAAGAACATAATAATTATAATTAAAAAAAATAATTATATTCTACATCAAACTAAGTTAATAAGGAATAAAATCAGGCGCGTAAAATATTCTTATAATAAAGTGAAAAAAAAAGAAAATCTACGACTTTTCAAGAAAGATTTTTTGGCTATAAACAGCTAGTACGATGTAGAAATTTTATTTTTATGATGATAGCTGATCCTGTGAAATAATATTCACCGTTACAAGTAACAGCTGTCTTTGGAATTTCCAGATAATGGAGCTGTAAACTGGACATAGAAAAGAGCAAGGTTCTAAAAGTTTATACACAAAAATCGATCTTTAGAACGTTTTTTGGCCTGGCAAACCCCATCGCTTTTCATACATCTAGATCATACAACTTCCGTACAGTTCTTCCTGAGGCAAAAATGTCTGTTCACACGTCATACTCTACACTTTAACCGATAACTTATCCAAGGAAAAGTTTGGTGATAAAATGTAACGCTGGAGTGCAAACGTTGCAGGGATATATATATATATATATATATTTTCTCTCTCTCTCTCTCTCTTTCTATATATATATATATAAATACGATCTAACTTAGCCTCAAACTATATAAAAAATAAGGTAGATAACTATAATAAGATGATTTTTATAACTTAGTTTATTATCCGGTGTTTATATATTGATGAATTGTTGTTTGAACACAAGAGCGGCTGGTTGCGATAAAAATGCATTTTAGTGAATTTTATGGCTGTTCAGGTTATTTATCATATCTCTATTTTTATCTCCATATTGTTTATTTATTTTTTTCTTTTTTGTATTTTTAAACGAGAAGTGAATGCCGATAAATTTTCACGCATTCTGCAATATCGAAACGATTTATGAATCGTATATAATAATAAATAATATTTAATTTATTGATTTATTCTAATGTTTTTGTATAAATTCTTGCAACTTATAGATCTAAATGATTAGATTTTATGTTTTTTATTTATTAAAAAAATAATAATAATAACAAAAGAAAGCTCGTTTGTTTGATAGTGGCTCCACCTGTTGTTAAAAATACGTTGTTTAAATTTTTAATTTTTAAAAATTTTATTTATTTATTTTTAATGAATGTTATTACACTTTCCAATAAAATAATGTTATATTTATTATTAAATTATAAAAGAATTAATTAATTTGAATAAATTATTTGAACATTTTTGAGGAAACTAAAAATTTCATTTTGGCACATATTCTATATAAGAATAAATTGATTATATAATAAGTTTAAAACAATATAATTTGAATATAAATGTAATTCAGTAAACACTATATCGACAAATTATTAAATTATTATCGAGGAAAATATCATGGGGATACGTTCTACTCAGTAATGAATTACTCTTTCTACTCCATTGATTGCATTAAATAATAACAACATAAAGTACAGTAATCTCTTGAACAAAATGTTCTATGTGAGATAATCTAAAAATATTAATTTCCATATAAATAGCGATCGACTTACGTTAGTTTAGCTTTTATGGATCCTTCTTTAGTTGGCACTCACCTAAAAGAAGGTAACATTATTCGGGAATAAATGTTAATGCATCATTTGTAGAACTCGAGGTCTTTCTTTATAATAATAAGCTTTTCAACTGGTGAGTCGTAAACCATAGATATGAAATTTATCAACCTGTGGATCACGACTCACTGAAAATTTTTCTTCTTTTCTGATACCAATTTCTTTCTCGTTTATCTACTTCCGTTTCTTCCTCTTCTTCTTCCTTCTCTCTAGAATTTGAAACGGTTGTTTGTAATGAACTTCCTAATTGGTAAATAGCAACCTACTGGATAAGAAATTTATCAATGTGTAAATCTCAATACGCCGATTGAAAAATTTTCTTTCTTTCTCTTTTTCCTTTATCATTTCTCTTCTTTCTCTTGTTCTTTCTTTTCTAGTCCCCCTTTTTTCTCTTGAACTTAAAGCATTTGTTTACGATAAATTTCCCAGCTAATAGGTCACGACCCACTGGATATGTTCTGTACATTATTAAACTGTAAATAACGAATCATTAATTGAGGAAAGTGAATTCTTTTCTTCTGATGCCAATTGCTGAGGAACAAATATTTAAATCTATAAAAAAATATTAAACTAAATTAATTAATGAATGCATACTTTTATAATTATTTTAATAAACATTGATGAAGAATATTATAAAGGCGCGTAACAAATGATGTAAAATTATATTTAATTATTTTCTGCAAATCAGTAAATTTAACAAGTAACCAAGCTTATCATCGATTCTAAAATTTCAACTCATCAGACATTTGCTTCCAGTTAGTATCTAGTTATAGAAGTGTTATAAGATATATGATCTTTTGTTGTAAATTAATCTAAAGTTTATAAATAAATTAATACCTTAGTAAAAGATAGCGTTAGAGACGGCTTTTAATGTCATTAAATGACTAAACTTTAACAATATATAGAGAAATTTTAAATTTATATATATATATGAATATTAGAATAAACGATTTTAATTTCACAAAGTGTTACTTAATTAAATTCTCTTATTATTAAAATTTCATTTTATGAAATTATATTTTCTAAAAGTTTTCTTAAAGTTATACAATTCTTCTTTATATTATCAATAAGTATACAGTTTTATATAAATTTTTACTCAATTATTTAAATCATTTAATTTAAAATTTATAGAAAACAAATTGAAAATAAAATTAATAATTTAATTGCAAAGGATAATTAAAATTTATAATTTTTAATGTTTAATTAATTTAGTTATATATAGGCCTATATATATATATATATAGTTTTATTAATATAAATCTTACATTTATTTATTTATTTAAGGTATAGGAATCTTAATTTTTTAAAATCTTTATATTAGAATAAAATATTTGCCATATCTTATACAAACTTTACTGAATTTTTCGATATTAAAATCTTGAAAAGTTTGGAAAAGGTAATATCAATATTTATCTTTAATAAGTAAATAAATATAAAATATATTTTGGAAATATAATATAAATAATTCTGATTCATATATTATATATGAAATATATAATTATATTTTAAATAATATTTTTATTTTTTAATATTTTAAGCATTTTAAATTTTACACAGTTGATATCGATAGCTTATTAACAAGTAGATCGCGGCTCCCTCACACGGTTATTTTAGTAATGTCGCGATTTTTCATTACAGCAGTACTTCGAACTTCGAACGCTAAATTCGATTCGAAGTTCGAACTGCACACGCAATAAAAAAATGCTCTCAAAGCATAAACGCAATCTATTCTGAGTCTCGTTCTTGCGTTACGCTCATATGTTTTCAGTGCTTTTTTTTCGCTTTATTTTTGATGTATTCGATAATCTATAGTGTATTGTGTCTTATTCATCGATTTTTAACAATTTCTTCCTGTAATTTCTTTTTTTTCGGACAGCCTTTAGTTCAAAATTTCCTGAACGGAACCTTTTAAACCACATTTGACATGCTCGAAAGTTTAGGAGCATATTCCTCATACAAATTACGATTTTTTTTAATACTGTTTGTACGGCGTTATATCCTTTCAGAAATTCGTAAAGTGTAATATGTCCGATTTGCTTTTTATTCGAGGACATTTCCACTTGATTTAATTTAAACAAAATGTGAAGTAAAAAGTTTGAAATATGCTTCTGAACAAAGAATACAATATCAAATTGGCAATAAATGTTATAATTAAATCATATATCTGTATTAAATAACGACGGCTGTCAAAAATACGCAAAAACTACCTGTTCAACTCAATATAACTTTTATTTATTAACAATGGCATCCCAGATGTGTGTGGAAGCAACGAAGTCTAAGAGGAAGCTTATTCTATCGCCGGTTGAGGTCAAAAAGGAAGTTATCGCAAAGCGTGGAAGCAGTACATCTAGCGGCCATGTTTAAGATGCCGAAGTCGACGGTGTGTGACCAGTTAATGCAATTTTCATTTTATTATACAATATTTACCAGGGGTGTAGTCGTAAATTAAAAAGTGCCAGGGCGCTAACTGGCGCCCTGAGTTTGAATCGCCACTGTCTGTGAAGACGCGTAACTTTGGGCAAAGCGTAACTTTGTGTCTGAAAAACGGCTTAAATGAGCCAAAATAACATATATATTCATACTTCAGCGTAAAAACATTGTAAAGAAGTAATTTTCTCAGTTTTTGGCCGAGGTACATACTCTAAAATCCAGCTTAAATGTTCACAAAGTATCAATACAAGAGCTTCGTCCTGCTTTAGAAAAAGTGCGAGGAAGGCGTCCTGGTACGCCCTGGCACGACTACAACGCTAGAATTTATGGTTTTATTTATTTTTTTCATGTTTAAATTTATTATCAGGACATTTAATTGTGTTATTTTTACCATAAATTATGTATGTTGGCTATTTTAAGTTTATGAAAATGGGTATTGTTTAGGGTCTGAGAATGGATTAATTCGCTTAGCATTATTTATAAAGAGGAAAAATTGATTCGGACTTCGATTTAGAGTTTGAAAGGTTTCCTGAAATAAATAAAATCCAAGTACGAGGCATCATTGTATTTTGAAAGGGTTCGCTGTGTAAAAAGTAGGAAATAAAATAAAATAAATATTAATCTAATCTAAAATAAAACTAATATTTTTAAAATTAAATATTTAAAATGATTTATTCATATAAGGAACACGTATGTTTTGAAGAAAGAGAGAAAATATATACTTTTTTAAATTAAAAATTCAGTTTTCTTATATTTTACACTATGTATAAAATACTTTTTCCTTTAAAAAACAGAAATGACTTAATAAACTCTCTAGTGAATTTTTCATAATGCTATATATATAATGATTAAATATTTTATAAAACATATTTCCCTCAGGAATGAATTGACAACTTGATATGATTGTAAACACAAATTTAAAAATAAAATAAAATTAATTTAATTGCATCTTTTAAATTTTTGATTGAAATTTTTTTTTAAAAAAAAGTTTAAAAAATAATGATTTATTAATAAAACATATCAATATATTTCTCTATTTAAAAAAAAGAAACTGAATTGAGAATTTATTTAAATAACCAATTTAAATAATTTTTCTTTAGTTAAAAGAAATTATTTAAATTTTTTGAAATTTAAATTTTTCTATTTTTATCAAATTCGTTTGTAAACGTCATCAATATAGGGGAGACCGGGGCAAGATCGGCATGTTAAGCTTTACTTAAATTTTGTGTAATAAATACTGCTGTAAACTGAAAAAAAAGCTTTGCATATTGTCTATTGGAATGTTACCTTACTATAGAACTGGTTAAAATCAGTTTGGAAATAAAAATAATTAAAATAATTACAACTTTACAAGAAGAGAGAAATTGACGAAGTTGCCCCGGGTATAGGGGCAAGATCGGCAACTTCTCTCTTTTTGTAAAGTTGTAATTATTTTAATTATTTTTATTAAAGTTGCCCCTGGTATAGGGGCAACAGTAATGGGGCAAGATAGGCACGTATATAAAATTATGTTATTAACAATGTATAAGTTGGAATTCACTATTAAAACAAAGAAATACAAATCCAACACCCATTTAATATTATTACAACGAAATGCAAGTTCAAAGACATATATACATGAATAACAAATGCAAACATGTTTTCATTTATCATCTGTTTGATTTTTATCCTTTGCTTCTAATGTGGCTTTATGTTGCCGATCTTACCCCGCTAGTCATGATTTCGAAACATTAAGTACAACCCTGAGAACAGAATGCCAAGCCACGATCTGGCCACGTGAATAAGTTGAAGTTACATCCTTCTAACAGGAAAAGTAACTTTCGTTATCATGGAATTATAACAAAACCTGCCAATTCAATATAAATGGAAAAAAAATATTATATGGAATTGAACGAAAATGAAAATTTGCTTGATAATTCAACTACGCTTGTTGGAGAACAATAAAAACACTACACTCAACAAGCCACCAATAAAACTCAACTGCCTAACCTATAACCAAAGTCTCCTTTTAATTTGTTTTTAAAAAAAAGCGCTTGACAAACTTGCCCCGCATGCCGAAGTTGCCCCGGTCTCCCCTACTGTAAATATGTTATTATTACAATTAATTAAATTAAAGTGCTTTACAGTATTTATAAAAATATGAGTTAATATTAAATAAACTAATTAGTATTTTTGCAAGTTTATTACACACACACACATATATAAATATTTATATAAAACATTTATTAGACTTATATAAATTATTAAAGATATTTCTTATGTAATTTTACATTAAACTTGTATAAGCCTTCTAATTTTTTAAAGGAAAAAAAATATATATATATATATATAAGAAATATCTTTAATAATTTATATAAGTCTAATAAAGGTTTTATATGGATTTTATTTAGTCCATAAAATGAGTTATATAGATTCATTGCGAACACAGATCATATAAGTGTCTTTTATAATTTAAAACCACTCATATAAGTCTAATAGAACATGTAATGTTTATATTAATAAGAATATAATTCTATAAAGTATAATTTTTTAAGCATTTTGTACAATATAGAATGCATATTTTATGAATTTTTAACGCATTAGTTACTTATATACAGCTCATTTATTGTACTGTATATGGAATGTAATCGATTGTAAACGTTAACCAGGTTGTCGTGTGTCGTTTACATGTGCTTAAAATGTAAAATGTTCTACGTGCAATTCATATAATGAGTTCTCATTCTGATCATTGTGTCGACTTTACAACTATGAATCAATCTTTACGTTAAATACTATAAATTCTATTATAATACATAAAGTTGATGAGTATATAACGTTTAAATTGATCGATTTAAAAGATTTGTTTTAATTTATTTAAATAATTACTGTTCAAAATATTGCTTTCTTTATCGATAATTTAATTATCGATAAAGAAAGCAATATTTTTAACAGTAATTATTAACAATATAACTCAAGAAGATTATAATATAATTTTTTAAAAATTATTTAATTCAGTTTCAATGGAAATATAAGTAAAAAATATATAAAAATTTTAATTTGAAAAATTATAGATCTAAGACTTATATAAAATCTTACATCTATATAAAATTTAAGAAATTTTGTATAGATTATTATAAATTAGTGTCTAGCTAAGGCTGTTTACCAACATACTTATATTTTACATAAGTAGAAAGGTTGCAATGTGCATAGAACCTGTAAGAAGTGTTTTTAAAAATTTTAAATCTTTATTTAACCGTTATCTGAACTTTTATTTCAGTTTTAAAAATGCATAATTTTTATTTGAGTTTTTAAAAAATTTAATAATTTGATAATCACGTTTTGTACGTGAACGTCAAAATTCTAGATAATAATAATAATTTATTAAAGTAAAACTTTTTAAAAACTTTTTATACGGAAAATATAATAAAATATTTATTAAATATCTTAATAAATCATAACTTTTACGTAATATTGTTAAAGGAGGAGCAAACAAAAATTAAGAAAAGAGATTTCGAAATTGTTCTTTGAAGATCTATAAATTAACAATTAATTAATTAATTTTTTAAATTTACAAGTAGAAACAAATATTTATATATACTGTTATATATAATATATATATA
>NW_019384346.1:1231810-1277138 GCF_000671375.1 Centruroides sculpturatus
AAATATAAATGTTTATTAAAATAAAAATTATATTTTGTTTTTCTCTTTTATTAATAAATTTAGGATTTTTACAATAGAAATTTCTACTTGAAAAACGTATATTTTTGTAAATTAGTGTTTATTAATCATTTAAAAACTTAATATTTTTAAATGGAAAATTATTTAAATAACTTTAGATTTATATATTTCTCTCTAAAATATATGATTATAAGATTTATTATTAGAAATTTATAGCGTAGACTTACATGAGATAGAAGGGACGGCCCTTTTAAATGGGATACCAGCAGGGCCTTTTAGCTGTACTTCACATTTATGAGTTCTTAAAAACATTTGTTACAAATTACTCATTCAACTGCATTTCTTCTATATTAAAAAAGAAAAGATTTATTTTTTTACTTTTTGATAAATTTTATTTTATTGATATAAAAAAGATAATACAACTTTTAAACGCTACTTTGCTTTTTTAATATACTGAGAGTTTCAATAAAGTAAGTGGTTCGGGTTTCTCTTGACGTCTGAAAAGCTGCTTAGAGAACCATAGAAGAAAAGCCAAGCCAGCAGGACGAATGGTTTTGGCACCAGCGACAGAAGGATTTCAGAATTAGTCTTTTATGATACAAAATTGATATGAATTAAAATATCTTTTAATAAGTTGTGATAAGTCAGTTTTTATGTTATTGATTTTTATTCATACATTTTTTAGAGCTTTCGGAATGAGTTAAGGCATGCACTTGTTACTCTGTTTATGTATATGTTGTGTTGTGTTGTATTGTGAAGAGACCTTAGAGAGGAGACGTTCTCTCTCTTCTCACCTCTTTCAGATCCTGTTTACAAGATACAAAGAAGATATATCATTCATTAAGATAAAACCAGAACAATCTGTTTGGTTAGAGAAACATATACGAAACACAAACAACATAAAAAAACAATGTTCGATACTTTAACAACATTTCCTTGATTGTTATTGATTCTTACTTTAGTTATAGAGATTACAGAATAATGTAATTGGTTCTTAATTTAATGACAGAGAAAACATGGCTACAATAAACGAAACGTTTATTATAATTATCGATAGTAAAAGTCTATCATTAAATAATACAAAATTAAATAACTTTTACTAAATTTTGTATTATGTTAGGTAATAAAGAAAATACTTGTAACAAAATTTCTATTTTTTATTCGTAAAATAAACATTTACTTGTTATTCCTATGGGATAACCATTTGTGGATAGTATTCCTCAACCGGTAGGTTGCGATCTATATGAATTGCAGTTCATATTCCTTAGTATCACAGTATTATAAATTAAAGGATTGTTGATTTTGCTCTTCAACCGATAGATCACGACTTCCATAAATTGTAGTTTATATTTTAAGTAGTGTTATGATCTGAATAAATTAAAAGAGTGTCATTAACTAAGAATAATATGAAGCATTGCTATATAAATAATGAAGAGTAAACATAAAGAAGTAATTTATTGTTTCGTATCTAATACAGAGGTATTGTTAAACCATAAAAAATATACAGAACTAATAGACAGAATGAACAGTATATTTTTACTGTTTATTTTGAATTTTAAAGTGCATATTAGACATAACTTATAGTAAAATATTATTTGCTGAAATTAATTTTTATTGTCACTAAAATATAATAGATTTAGTAATTAATTTAGTAACATTGATAGTTTTACAAGCTTAACTTAATAGTTTTAGTAGTTTAAAACTTAAAATTTTAATGGTTAGTAAATTTAATAGTTTTGGAAACCTAACTTTAATTCCCATTTTTTTTTTTTTTAATTATATCGAATTGCTGAAACTGTTTAAAACTGATACTTAAACTGTTTGAAATCAATTTTTGTACTTATGAAAAAATTATGTAGTATGGTAGAACTGACGAGTGAGTGAAACTGATGTATAAATTAATTTAAAAATATTGTCCATAAATTACATATGGGTGGGTGAATATGAAGATAATCATTACGATGCATTACAAGAGTGTACAAAAACATTACGTAATGCTATGGTCTCGACCTTCAGGTAACAGAATAATTCATTTGTGTTTCTGAAATGTTGCATAGCAAACCGTACAGTTTATGTCACTGTTTTATACCTTATACATTTAATAAATAATGTAACGTTTAGTATCGCCATGCTGCGTATTATTCTTTAGTACAAATCCTTAGTGCATCAATGCGTTATATAATTTTCGGGTTTGTTATGTAAGACAGTTACGGAGCGTTACAAGGGGAGGAATGGTAGTTGAAAAGTATAAAAAAACCGTTACGTAATTGATGGATTGACCAGTTCATGTATCAATCAACAGGTTTAAATAGGCACATGAGTTTATTTACGAAGAAATGCGTATGTTTAAAACGTGAAATTTTCGAATTTTATTCAATGATTGATTTAAATTTATATAATTTTACAATTACACATACTGTAAATTGAAAATTGTATTATATTTACAAATTACGTAATAATAATTGGATATGTAGGAAGTTCCAGCGTATTTTGTGTTTTTGTATTAATTATACTAAATTATTTTTATTTTTAAAGTAGTTTTAAACAACTAATAAAATTCCTACAATACCTAATTTCTTTTATTTATTAGCTTTTTATTAATTATTTAATTTTAAAAATAACCATTAATTAATTATCAGAAATACATTAAAAGTATTGTGTTCTCAATCAGTAGTTTGGGATCAGAAACTGTATTTTAAGTAATGTAATAATTTTTGTTAATTTATTTCAATAAATATATTTTAAAAATGCAAATACAGAACATAAAAATCAGAAGTAAGAAACTTTGAGATTTTATTTAGAAAATTCTGGCATTCCAATTATTTTAATGAAAAGATTTTAAAATGACAATTTCATATTTTTATCTCCTTTAAAACGCATTGGAAAATGTCCAGAAAATTTTTCGAAAATGTAAATTTTATCTTAAAAATTGATAATTTAATTTTTTAGTATGGTAATTTCCTCTTAAATATATTTTCAAAAAAATTCTTTTCTTATTTAAAGTTATGGATTTTATTATTAATAAAATTAATCAGGTATCAATTTACGGATGAACTTTCATAATTTTATGATTAATAATTTATAAAATAAAGTATAATTCAAAAACTTTAATATCAATTTAACTTATATTAAGTAATATATTTAAAAATTGATAAGATAAAAATTTTGTAAGCATTAAGTTATTTCCGATGGCGAAATTTTGTCTTCTATAGGAATAATGACAAGTCATTGTGTTTTAGTTACATTAAAATATACGTTAAATAAGGCGTATACAGGGATGGCCCGAAAGTCAATTAATCGTGTTTTGTTTTGTGTTCTGATTTTGAATATTAATCGTAAACTGAATTTGTTAAAGCATTATAATTGAATGTAGGGCCGCCGCAAGCAGTCGTGCAGGGTTTGCAGCGCACGTCGTCACAGGACAGCCAAAGACATTCCTAATTAAGTGTCTGATTTGAATTATGAAATGACAAAAAATGGAACAAAACATTACGTTGAAAGAGTAAAATTGCAAGCTCTAACGGTCCTAATATTAACGCTGGCATTATATATTTATATGCATTTACAGTATTGCACGATCAAGCGTGTGCGAAGCGTATAGGCTACTAGTTTTTCGTCCGGAAAAGAATAAGCTTGTATTGATTAGTATATAATGACGTTGCGAGATGTTCATACCATCCAAATTTAATTTAAAATAGTTTAGATGGCGATCAAAAAAATAGGAAATCACGGCATATTTGCACTAATTCGCAAGAGGCACAAAAAAAAACTTGCAAGACACCCTAACAGTGGCATTGATTGAGTAAGAAGGATTTCGTTTGATTTTATGAGATACCAAAACGCAATACAAGGACAATCTACCAAAAGAGTCCCTCCCGGAAGGATTTTTCTATGGAAACTGGTCTCCTTTTATGTACCTCCCTGATAACTCCATGAAACCAGCTCGTTGGTCAGGCACAAACTCGGTACCAACAACCAATGTTCAATGGTTTTATTCATTCTGCCACTGCTGGGCCCTTTCTTTAAATAGTTTGAACGTCACAAAAGTTTGTAAGTAATAAGTAAAGTTGACGTCTCGGCACTAAAACTCATATAAACAGTTATAAATGTAAAAAATCATATCTTATAAGTCATAACATATATGATCTTTATAACTGTTTATATGATATTTAGTGCCTACATGTCCTGGTTCTAGAAATAAAGCATTTAACAAGAAAAGCAATTGAATATTTACAATAGTTAACTAACTTTCGAGCCACTCTATATTTTTAGTTCTTACCATTACGCACTGAGGGTCAGGTCACTTACAAATATGAGAACCGCCTTTCTCCGGTAGAAAACCGTAGAAATATACAAATTAAATTAATAATAAATAAATAAAACTAGAGTTTTTACCTCTTACCAAAAGAAATCTTAATTTATATCCTATTTTTATAATGTTTTAATATAAAATATTAAATTTTGAGACAATTCTGTTCTGGAGTTCAAGTCGAATGACCTTGTTGGCCTCTATCTACCAATGTTAAGAATAAACTAAACTACTGAACACTGGTTGTTGATATCGGTACCAGGTTCGCACCTGATCAACGACTGAGTTTTTTGGATTTTCTTCGCGTATATAACACTTAAACAGGAGTCGTTTTGCCATAGAAAGTCCTTCTGGGAAGCATCCCTTTGCAGATCGCTCAGGTATTGCATTGCCGTATCCCATGAAACTAAATCAAGAATAAATCAAAGCCATGCAGATGAGGTTTGGGTTTAACTCCCCCATTTGGGAGGTACATAACTAATATTCATTTTGTATCCATTCAGTTCCTCTTTAGTTTACAATATTGTGATACTCTATAAACCTATATTGTAAATATTAAGAAATTCTGTTCACGGGTCTGGAATAAACAAAATTTACATAAAGATAAGAATTATTAACATTAAAGAAATTTTTTACGTTCTTAATTAAAAAATTCAATTGAGAAATTTCTTACAAATCTTTAGATCGTCTCCATCTTTGTTAAGATTTACAATAAATTTTTATGCATTTTTCTTTTATTTATTCTTATTGATATAATGTCATTAATATATATAAAAAACGGGATTTTTCGAAATTCCAACTGGGATATTATCAAATAATGATATAATTAAAATTTTGTACGACGATATTGAATTAAAAATTAAATTTATTCATGTAGAATTGTATAATTAAATATATTTTTTAAATTGTTTCTCGGTATCGCAAGAATTTCATAATATAATTGTTACTAAACTAAAACTAAACGAAGTGAATAATTATATTTTCAAATGGATTCGGTTTCAAAAATTATATAATTACTTTTTTTACTTTATTGATTACTTCTTAAGAAATAATTACTGAATTTTTTATTATTATTTTCCGCTTTAATTATAAGTAATAAATTCAATTGGATATAAATTTATCTTATAATAAACAGGACTTGAGAGAGGGTGAGATAAGACCCGAATCACTTACGCTGAAAACCCCTCTGTGCCTGTACACCTTTAGAATTTAGAGTTAATTCGGGTAGAGATACAATTGATCTAATGGATCTCTCTCTATCTACACCTGATGATAAATAAAATTTAAAAACTAAAAAAATATAAAACTAATTAACCTTTTGATAATATACATAAGATGTTTTTACGTACATTGCAGCTATTTTGTTCACACAGGCCTAGAATTCTGTCTTCTTCGAGATAGAATTTTTTCAGTTATCTGACTTGGATCTGACAAAATTTCGGTTTTATCATAATTACAAACACTGATATAAAGAACTTATGATATCACAAAGCTTGCAGCATTATCGGATATTGCATTAATGTAAGAGTTCTCAAGATATGTGCTATCACGACTCCTTAAAATAATATATAAATTCACATGTATCATGACTTACACTACAGAATATTAATACAGTTGTAAGTTATTGATTTCTATTCTTCAATGCGAAATCTTCTTCGCTATGATGTTATTATGAGTTCATTTAATAATATTGAAAAGTTAACATATTAATCTCTGTTTTGAGTACTCTAATCATTCATTTTACAACATTAATTTAATATTGTAAATAACTATAAAGTTGAAATATTTACGTAATAATTGAAGGAAATTCTTAATTTTTGAATAATAATTGAGAGTTTTTGCAAACTAATTGCAAACAACTTTGCATTCTTTGTAATATCGTTGTAAAAACTTCACAATATTTACCTAAGAATTGCAAAGAACTTTTCATTTTTGCATAGTAATTGTAAAGTACTCTGAAATTTTCAATACTTGTAAAGAACGTTTCAAAAGGGACGATGAAATTAATTACAAATATTCCATTTATGGAAAGAAAATAATAAAAAAATTAAATACGATAAATTTAAAAAAATAACCGTAATTAATTTTTAAATATATGGAATAATTTTTAATTTTTATTATTAAAATATATACTATACTACAGCCATTTACCTAAGATTTAAGTAAGACTAAATAAGATTTATTTACTTACTTAAATTACAATTTTGTGAATAGAATATTCATAAAAACTTTTAATGAAAATTTCAAATTTCATATCTTTACCAATTAAATTTAAATGATATAAAATCTGTTTAAATTAAAAAATAATATTAATAACTGAATAAATTTTATTTCTTCTCAAATCACTTAGCTTAAAAATAAGTAGAAATTGTAGTTATCTACACTAAATGATCGATTTATAATAATAAGGAATAAATTGCCTTCAGTCTCAGTAGACTGATCCCATATTAAAATAGCCACATCAGAAATATTTTACTACTTTTGCATTCTAAATACTTTTGATAGGTTCTCTTAATATAAAATTTAGTCTACTGAGACTGAAAGCAATTTATTCTTTCTTATCATACTTCCATTAGTTGAAATAGCTACATATATTAATACTGTCTTTGCAAATGACTTTAGATGAAAGTTTGTACTTAAAATTATTGATTCTTCTTTCTTCTTCTTCTTCTTCTTCTTCTTCCCTGGTTTTACGTTAAAATAATAGAGAATGAGCAGTTCAATTTAAAACACTTTTCCACAGCATTAAGTTTCTATTGATATTTAGTTTTTCCTTTACTCTAAAGTGTTTTTTAAGTTAAAATAATATAAATTAATGACTAAACTAAAATTTAGTTCATTTATAATAACAATAATAATGAATTTTATTTTAAAGTATCCAAACATTATTTTAAAACATTTATGCTTATTATATTTTTATGTGAAATTGTTTAATTTAAATACTGTAATAACATTTTATAAAAAGTTGTTATATTGTAATAATATTGATTGGACTTGTCATGAGATTATTGTCAGTGTGAAGTGAATAAGTTCATTTATTTTTAGAATAATATAGAATGTCTATGTTATTTATTATTCATATATATAACACACACACACATTCCTATACACACACCTGCACTTACCTATACTTGCTTAACTATATACACCTGCACAAAAACCTTCTATACATTTAAATATAAATGTATACGTATATATTTGATATACATGCGTGTATATAATGTCCGTATGCTTCTGCTTATATATGTATAGATAAAAATGTCAGGTATATACTGTATACCATATATATATTTATCAGTGTTTTAAATGCACTATATATAACTGTGTAGGTGTATATATTAATAGCTTGGTATAGGCGTGTTGTGTGGGTATAGACGTATAGACATTTATTTGTTTATATGTCTATAAAATCTATATCTTATATATAATCCATAAATTTTATACCCAATTAATTTTTCCGGTTATACATAAGGCATCTCTCTATATATAGACTCATATATAGGCGACAACAAAGTAACATTAGGATCAATTTTTAATCCAATGGAATAATTAAAATTTTATAGAAATGCGGTTTTTCCATACGAAAATGAACATTATTCTCATAATAGACCAATACATTATACGAGTTAATACTTCAGCTATCATCAATCAACAGATATCATTTGGATAATACAATTCTCTGAAATGCTTGATATCTTAAGCAAAAAATCATTGTATGATAATTATATTCACGATATTCTAAATTTCAGACCACAGTTATAAATCTTACTTGTTATATCTATTTAGTTATAGGCTAATTTGAAAGTTTCACGAGTGACGTGCAGCTGTTTCTAGTGGATTATGACATATCGTTCTTTCACTATAAAATATAGAATTGCAAGTTATAAACATAGAATTTTACTTTATGAATTGTGTTTCCGGAGAAATTATTTTTATTATTTCCGTATTTAGAAATATAAGTTGTTAACATAGTTGTTACCGGTATTTAAATCACCAATTAATCTATATTTATCAGAGTTTATCTAAATTATTAGAATTAACTAGACCTACATAGGATATATATATGTAGGAATAGTTATTGAGATTGAGAATTATAGAAATGACAATAAACTTCCAGAGTTCGTAACCGTCGTAACCGTCTTGACGGAATAATAATGCTTTCGCCTTCGTAACGTCCTTTGTTTCCTTTTCACTTTCCACCTTTTGCGTCGTCACCCACCGTCGTCTTGTTTACTACTGTCCCTTACTTGACACTCCCTTTTTCTCGCTTCTCCCCTCACTTGACTCTCCCTCGTTCTCCTCGCCTCCCCACAACCCCTCGTAAATTTAATTGTCTTAACGGCTTAGGAATGTTACTCGCCTAAACCCCACATATATATTGTATAACACTTAGTGTGGCGTGCAGATTTTATGAGCTTAATTAATGTAATTAAAGTTTAGATCATTATTTAATGTATTATTAATTAATATGTGTAAATTTATCATATAATGATTGACACAGAACTAAGCTTGAAAAAATTATGTATTTATTGTAATTTTATGAATTTATGTACAGAACATAAAACTAATATCTACAATCAATTTTAAAAAACATTTTTTCATAACGTAGTTTTAGTTTTTACAATACATATAGCCTATATACATGTATATAGATAACACAATACAGTAGACTGAGAAGAAACTGTACAAAACATAAATAGCCTAAGTTATATAGCCAACAATATACAGTACTGTTTAATTTTACTTAAATTTTTTAATTTTTCCAAATACGAAGAGAATTAATTACGTATAGTTTTGAGTCACTTTTGACCTTCTCCCCTTCCTATGGGGTACTTACGGAAAATATCCCCTTTAAATTATGTGTACAATAGTTCATGGACCCCCTGACATTGAATAAATAACTTAGAAAATATTTGTAGAACTTTTATAACTGATAGTTTATTCACATCACTAGTAAATAGGCTTATAAGAACAACTGAACACCACTAACACCACTAAAAATGTCAACGCAGACAATGCCTCGATCTCTTGCCTCCCCGTCATGTACAATGATGTATTTTTTGGGACCCATTCCCTCTCTTAAACTATACACGTAATTAATAAACAGCTCCATGGGTTGAACCCCAAAACCTTAAGCAAGACCTCGTTGATAATAGAATTGTAATATAGTAGTATATATATATGTTCTATACGTTTACTATTGTTCTGTATATTAGTATTTTTTATTAAATAGTTTTACTTTATTTATTTCGTTTGATAACTAGGATAAATAAGATTCTATAAAAACTCTAGTTTATACAGTTCTTAATTAAATTTTACCTGTTTTATTCACTGCAAAACTGTCCTATTTAATATTTTTTTATCTGTCTGTATTATCCGGATCGAATTCGATTCAGATTCTTTAAATTTAGCAATATCTTTACGCTAGATCTTACAAATATTGCTTCTCACAGGGAAGACACTTGTCGGGGATCGTGATTTCTATGAACCACTGGCAAGGAACCATAGAGAAGCTTCACTATTTGTCTAAGACTCCATAATTCTTATGTTATCTTACTTCCAAAATTCATTCATTTAATATTTGACTAGCTCCATTTTCGTTGTTCATTTTATCTTCTTTTTATAGGCTACTTTTTATTGAAGGAAAAATCATAGAAAGGAGTCAATTCTAAAATTTGATAATTAGCAAGAATTCGCGAATTCGCAATAGAAGATTATTTTTAGACTTATATAATAAGGGCGACCGATTATACGAAAAAATCCAGTTATTCTAATTGTAATATGGTAATTTCATACTGCACGTCTTTGGTACTAAGTGGAAATTTTCATTGAAATTGTATTACTTTTTGCTTAAGACCGATTAATATTCACTTATTTTAACAAAATTTGAATAAGCATTTAAAAGTAATACTTGAAATAAATAAACAATAATTGCATTTAAAAGCATTGAGATAAAATATGATTGGATTGATCATTGATGGTTTAATTAATAAGGTAACGCAACACTTAGGCGATTTTCCAAAGAAAACGCCTGTCGATAGGACTTTTACGGGAAACTAGCCCCTAGTTAGGTGTTAGACAAGTAAAGACAAGACAGAAACTTCTTGTGGCCAGCCCATGTGGTGAGGCGCGAATCCATGACCAACTACCAGTGTTCAGGGTTTTATTCAATCGGCTATTAGAGCGCCATTAGGATAAAATATTAAGAGAATTTCAGATTATTTTCTTCTATCAAATGTTTAAACCGATTAAAATTGAATTACTTGATCCTGAACTCTAAAATAATTGGACAGCAAAATTTATGGAATTTATATTGAAAAACATAAAACGCAAATAAAAGTTAGAGGTTTTATTTGTTATCTCTCTTTCTAATCTCTAATAAATTGAAATCGAGATACCGAATATATATATATATATAGCGCCCACATTTGGCATTAATTTATCAGAGATAGAATCATTATATATATATAAATATGCTAATATTTGATGTAGCGATGTGGATATGCTTACATGTTTCGCAGTTTTAATGATATTTTATTTTGATCAATTTAGATTGATCTAGAGAATAAATATAGGATTATATTTATTTCTATATTGACTTGCATCTTTTTAATTCATTCTTACAATTCATTATATAAAAGTTTATTATCTTAAGCATGACGATCTGTTCATATGAAATTAACATTATATTTTGTATATATAAATAAATATATATACAATTATGTATAAATTATATATTATATAAGGAAACCTTAGGAAAAAAAGAAAAACATTAGATAAGAAAACCTTACATAATGTTTTTCTTTTTTCGTCAGCACAATCTAGTCAAATGAATAAATAATATATTACAAAATTATAAGATTTATAGGCTATACACTAAATTTATTTTAAAGTACAGATTTGCGCTTAACATTTCAATGATTAATGATTTATATAGTTTCTATTTTATACCATTGCATGCTGTCATTTAATCAATTATAATTACTAAAACTTTCAAAATATGAAAGAAAAATGTAATTTTTCTTAATGTCAAATATTTCTTAGAATTTCTAGATTTTTAATTTAATTTTTCTCTCTCCCGTATTAGTTCTTGTTAAATTATTACGTGAATATTCATAAGCATTTCTATCTCTACTTCAATTTTTTCTCTACCTAATATCATCTTTTTTCTGTATTATTTTATTTAAAATATTAATAATATGGAAAACAAGATAGTAAATTCTCAGAAATATAAAAAAGTTGTATTGTTTTTAGTTGTTAAAACATAATTTTTTAGCTATTAATTATTATTGCAATTTTGCTATTTAAATTAAAACCATAGACAAATGTAAGATGAGTGTTAAAACCATTAACATGCATAAATTAATTTGTTTTTGCTCTGCAGATCGAGATTCGAATCTAGATCAAACCTCTTAAATTTTATTGGATAGTTGACCTGGATACGTAGAGTTAGTCCCTATCATTCAACTGCCCCAGGATGTCATTTTATATTCGCGTGAGTCGAGCAGACTCATGTGGATATTTAATGCCCATGACGGTGGGCATGAAAAAATCTTTCTCAATGCCCGCAGGGAGGAGTATTTTAAAAAAGTTAATTTATTTTCTGCTTTAATAATTTTCTTATTTATAATTGGAAATCTGACATTAATTTTTTAAATTAATATTTTTTGAAATTCCCAAGAAAGCACCGAGAAAAACATTTTTTAAAACTAAATGCAAAAAAATTATTTAAATACAAGTACCAGCAAATTTAATTAATTACTTGTAATTTTCTTGATTAATTTCTTAAGTGTATTTTAAGAAAGTTAGAGAAACTTGAATAATTAATAATAATAAATAAATAATTTTCACAAAGTAGTATTTCATTGAAATCATTAAATATACAAAAATAATAAAAGTAGTCTATTTGTTTGTATAATAGTTTGTATTGATAACAGTTTAATAAACTTCTAACAAAACTTTTTGTTCTTTTTTCAGACAGGTTCTATTTTTATTTTTTAGAAATTTCTAAAATTTCATTTAAAAAACATAACTTGTGACAGCAAATCTGTCTCACACAGTTCTTTCGTTTCATCGTTTCCTCAAAAATTGAAACAATATCCGATACATAAAAGGTTATAGTTTATCTTGATTCAAACTCAGTATTTCAACAGCTTCTACTTAGTCACACTCATCTCTTACATAATCTCTTGTATTTTGACATATATAGATTAATCGTCTTTATCAATATCTTATGTCTCAATATTAAGTTTCTGAGAAAAATTATACATCCTATTAATTTGATAAGATCAAGCATGGCTTCTTTGTTCCATTGGGTAAGTTTTCTGTTGTGTTTCAAGCGGAGTTGGTAGCTATTATTTAGTGTGTCTGCAACATTTTCCGTAGATGTCTTCTTAATAAGGCTGTTTACATTGTTTTTGACAGTCGGGTTGATTTAAAGGCACTTCACTCTTGCCAGGTTACTTCAACATTTGTTTAGGAATACTATTTGCGCTTTAATGAGCTCGCTTCCTGCAATAGATATTTTCTTTTTGTGGTTACCGGAACATGAGAATATCGCCGATAATGTAAGTGCTGATCTACTGATCTACTGACTAACTTACTCTTTGTAACATCCGAACCAGTCTTTTAATAGTTTTTCTAGAGCTGTTAAAGGATGGACTATCTCCAATGACTCTAAACAGTGGAGCACTAACTCCTGATTTAAAGCAGAGTAAGACATTTTTGCTTAGCCTGTTCTTTGAGTGAACTAAGGATTTTTTGACTTTCAACACGATTCATATTCGCTCTTTTGTTGGTGTTGTGACTGGTTTTAGTCACTTTTGTAAACATTTATGCTAACTAAAAACTTTCCTCCTCAGCCTTTTACCGCTTTTGCGACGAATCTGCTGAAGAGAATCATCAGCATCTCATTTGTAAGTGTGCAGCTCTTTTCTCAGATAGGCTTGTTTATTGAGTTTTTTCTTTTAAGAGATTAAACTTTTGAGGTAATTTCGCATAGGGTATACAGTGGATCTTTTAGGTCAAAATGTTTGGCTTGTTGTTCCCATTTGACAATCTGATAAGAGTAACTGCTGTTTATTTAACGCATACATAAAAATTCATAAAATTATGTCAATAAGAAATTATTTCAAATATTATGATCTATTTTGAGCATATTAAAATTTTATTTAAGAAATCTTCATGCTTTGGAAAAGAACGGAATTATAATTTTTGTTTGTTTGTTCATTAAAAGAACTTTTTTCTACTCATTAAAAATAAATGCTAATAATGATAAAACTATTTAATAACTTTTCTTCCATGATATTTTCAACACTTTAAATAATTTTAAGTGAAATTCTCATGTCTCAATGTTCAATACTATTTAAACTGATATACATATTTAAATTAGGTTCTTTTTATACATTTTTCTTAATATGTAAAGGACTAGTCCGTCCCTAGTGTAAAACAAGTAAATTTATAACAAGGTTGCAAATTCATACGAATCAACTATATCATATTGTAATAAATTCATGAAGGTGATGAAGGAAGGACATAAGATTCTGCATAAGATTTGGATTTCTTTTCGAAAGAATCTAATTACAGGCTACACAATCTCGAATATATAATAAATAATAATAAATAATTTTTATAAAACATGATTTTATGTAAATAATTAAGTGTAAAAAAATAAATAAAATTGTTTATAGTACAGTGTTCTCATGCTTTCACAGGCTATATTTGTTCACTACAATATTTGATCATTAATAAAGATATACAAGAAAATAAAACGAATGAGAGATTAAGAATAACTCTCGATCAAAGTACTAGTGAAAAAAGCAGAAAAGTCAAATCTTTCATAGAAATAGGCTAAAAAGCATGCTATAACTGTAAATTTGTTTTAAAATAATCAAAATTTAATATTTCAGATAGTTTTATTATTTCAATCTGAGCGTTATGTAAAATACAATGGAAGGTTTACGTGAATCATAATGCAAACGACAAGTTACAACAAAGCAGTGAATGTCCCACTTATTTGCGAATTTTGTTGAAATGTAAGAGCAGAAATAGTTCAACAAACGTTTGTGTCAGTGATAGCAGCATAACTACTAGGGTTTCTTATTTCCCGGTCTTTTGCTTGTCCCGGAATTCCGGGATAAAAGTGAACTGTTTCCCGGGATAAAATTAATTATTTTTAAGATATACAAAATATCTTGAAATCAAATGATATAATTATTTTTCATTTTTTAAAGTAATTTAATACGTTCTGTAACCTCCAAAATCATATTAATAATGCTGTATAAGATATATATTAAAAATTATCTTTTAAAAGGTAATTTTTTATATCTTACACAGTATTTTTAATATATAACTTACGATTTTTAATATATATCTTACATAGAAATTTTCACAAATAGAAATAAATTTATTAAAGTTTGCTGGAAACTGCATTAAAAAAAAACAACAACAACAAAAATGTTTTGAATTGAGTTAAAAATTTAAAAAAAAAATGAACTTAGATCAAACTTCTAAGTTAAAAGATAATTTTCGTTTTTAAAATAAAATATAATACAAAATATTGTAAATTTTTATAAGATTTTAAAAAGCAAAGATGGTCAATACTCCGATCACTCAATCTAATTCTTATTTTAGTAATGAAAGGCCTTGCTACCAGAGAATGCCCTTTCCGATTCAATTGATGTGATTGGAATTGTGTTTAATGCATTTAAGAGAAGACAAATATTATGTGTTTTTTCACCTGTAGCCTGGAAGATTTCTAGTTCGTTTTCGAGATTGTAATACTTCTTTTGCTCTCTAGTATTCTTGATTTGTCTACCTCGACTACTTTAATAGAAACATTATAGCCCAATAATTCGGCAGTTCGTTTGTCTTTAATAATCAGGTTTATGAAGAAAAACTTCATACTTGCAGACTTCGTACTCGTTTGTATCCTTGCCCAATTTGCACAACCTGGCGTTACGCAGTTATCGAAGCTACTGGGCATCGTTAAAAATTAAACCAGTGTAAGTATAATTATTCCAGATATTACAGGTTCCGACAAGTAAAGAATTTTCAGAGTCCTGCCACAAATAAGCTACGTATTGATTATTGATCATTTGTGACATGCCATAACGAGCAAAAATTTTAAAAGCTAATAAGTAGGTTTAAAATTAATAAATACAAATGTATTCTGACAGTTTATGAGTTAATTATGCTTTCTATTTGCAAAATTTCCTCGACCTTAACACAAAATAAGAAAAAGTGAATTTTTAAGAAATTTGCGGGATTTACCGAGATAAGAAAAATTTTCCGGGTTAAAAAACAACCGGGATCCTGGGATCCCGTTTGAGAAACCCTAATAACTGCGGATTGTACCGTCCGAGCGGGTTCTTGAGTCTGTCACCCTTATGAAAAACAGACGTAATATACAACAAACTCACACAGACAAAAAATGAAAATATAACCATAAGGTTATAAAATACTTAAAACAATGTTATTATGCTATTACTAACGAGAAATTATTTATTGTGACATCGTTACAATGCCGAGCTGGAATTTTTAATCATATTTTTAATTTATTTAACTTAAAATATATCCTTTCCATCTCAAATTAATAGTGGTTTGCTCCTATACAGTACATCATACTTTTAACAACAGAGTCGTGCTGATCATCTATCTAACACCTTTCAGGGGAAAATTTTTGAATTGAAATGGTTTGCATCGGAAGTTCATGTATAAATAATCAGGGCTCCTGCCTCTAAGGTTTTCATATCTGGTGTCGGATTTCATCTATGTAACTCCATTCTCGAGATTAAGGAAAGACAGACGGACAGACGGACGACAGTGAGAATTTATACATCTACAGTTTTTTTCAAATTGCAACTCAATTAAGCACGACTGAGCGTTAAATAGTTACGGGGACCAGTAAATCCATCTTCTAGAGAACGTAGTCCTTACCATTGTCGGAAATTTCCAACAGAAAGCAGAATTTTCGTATAAAAATAAAATTGTTTTTTGTCTTGCATTCTTCTACTATCCTAGCAAGAAAAAAAATTATTTTTTGTAGCAGTAAACCAAAAGGAACATCCGGAGCCTATAGCCCTCCCCGGCCTTCTATAGCTACATTACTGAGATAAATGTAATAAATATATGAAAATCCAAATTACATTAAATATAGTCTATTGTTTGAATTATCAGGCGGTGAAAATTATAATATGCATTAGAAATATCGCCGTAATCCACGATAATCTATTGATAATGGCGATATGCTTCTTATAATGCTATATTTATTTTTGGATAGATTTTTGATTGCATGTCTTCTCAGTTTCAAATGCTTATAAATGAAAAACAACGTCTAGCTATTTCTTTTTTATACGAAGACTATAAATATCGTCATCTTCAATATCAGTAATTAATGGTAATCATAGTTCATTGGATATTGTTAGTGGCTTGTACGACTACCAATAATCTAATAAGCAAATTATGTAATTAACTGTTTTTAGGATAAAGAGTTTCACGATAAAGTCTGATAAATTAGTTTCATAATAAATTTTTATTGCATTTCTTAATAATGCTTTTTTATAATTATATACAATATTATTTATTAATTATTCTACGCGTTGCCTACGTTCAGGTATAGAACGACAAGAGCAATATCAAGAACAAAAGCCAAAAACTAAAAGAATCAGTGTAACACTTTAAGCTTGTGTACCTACCTTTTAAAAAGTTCTATCTTTGTTCTTGTCTTACCAGGCGCGTAGATAGTTTCTAGGAGGAGTTTAGTGAAATAAGAAACAGCACGTATTGCAAAATAAAGTTTTCACATCTTCAAGAAAATCTTTGCCTACAATATATACAATCTAATTGCCTTCTCCTCGGATGCAATATAGCGAATATATTTACAACTTCGTCAATATCAATATACAATATAAACTTCGTAAATATATTTAGAACTCCTCTCTGCGTTGTTTTTGTTTGCTATCCAGTTTTTTTATAGAAATATCTCGCCTTCGAGAAGCTCAGGACTGGGCTGGTCTCCACAAAACACGTCAATGAGTCCTCAGGAATGCAGTCGTAATTTTAAAAAATTTTATTAAAAATTTAATTTTCATCAAATAGCTTGAAAATATCGAATTTATACATTAAGTTACAAATTACATAATATTATAAAAAATTATTATTACTGTATATTATACGTATGTATTGGGAACCATCAAACCTATGCCTGGATCACCATTTATCGCGTTATTAATCAGTTTTATACAATAAAAACAAAATTCAAGCTTAAAAATATCGGTTTTTTTTGGTCGTTAAACAGTATAAATATCAATCGGAGCTCAACATTGTGACGTATTATAACTCTATACGGTGAAAAGAGGGGGAATCTGCAAACCCATTAAACCTCCACTGACAACGAGCATGTCTTGGCCCCTAATTCTTTTAATTTCTTTCTTAATTCAGCAACTGTTTCATTCTTTAAATCCAGATTTTTATCAGATCAAAACTTCGGCTTAGTTTCCACTATTTTACGCACTACCGGAAGTTAAGTGTATATCAAGCTGACATTAGTTCCATCAATGACAAAATCTAAACTGTGCACTTCCCATTCAAAAGAATGTATGGTGCTTTGAAGTTCATAGATTTTTATCTTTGGTATCATTTATTTGTTTAACATTATTAATTGATTTATACAGTTATCTAGATTTATTCATTATATACTTATGAAATTATTGAGCTGCAAATTGAAAAAATTGTAGACCTATAAATTCTCACTGCGGTCTATCCATCTGTCTTTCTTTAATCTCGAAAACGGAGTTATATAGATGAAAGCCGAGACCATATATGGAAAGCTTGGGCAGGAGGCTCGATATATGAACTTCCGGTGCAAACCAGAGGTTACGTTATTTCAATTCAAAACTTTCCCCTAAAAGGAATTAGATAGATGACTGATACCACTGTATTGCTAACGGAAAAGTATGATGTATGAGGAGGCAAGACACTAAAGTAATTCGGGATGGAGAGCATATATTTTAAATTAAATAAATTAAAAATATGATTAACGAGCAATTATTTATTGTGACATCGTCATAATGCCGGTCTGCAATTTTTAATCACATTTTTAATTTATCATACTTTTCCTTTAACAATAGAATCGTGCCGGTCTTCTGTTACCTGCTTTCAGGGAAAGTTTTGAATTTAAATAATGTGTTTTCCGGTTTTTATTGGAAGTTCGTATATGGTTAATCGAGGGATCCCGCCCCTAAGGTTTCCATATTTAGTGTCGGATTTCATTTATGTAACTCCGTTTTCGTGATTAAAGAAAGACAGGCGAACAGACGAACAGACGAACAGATGGAGGACATTGGAAATTTATAGGTCTACAATTTTTTCAAATTGCAGCCCGAAATTATAACGATGTCAGAATAAATATTTGCTCGTTTTTATTCTAAAACATTCATATATGTATAAATTTATTTTTCTAGCGATAAAAAATATATTCCCATTTAATAATAATTTTTTTATTTTTATAGCAAGATAAATTACTTTATAATAAATTTTTATAGCAAGATACAAGATATACTTTTAAATTTTTATATTGAAGAAACCGTATTGAATTCTATCAGAATTTTCAGGAAGTTTTCTTAAAATTGGTATAGGCTAAACATTTCACAAATTCTATCAAGGCATACTTAAACATGTTACATTTCACAGATTTTAATGTAATTATAATGCAAGATATATTTTTTTCTTGTTCATTGCCTTTATTTTGAATGTGAAAGCCATGAAAGATCATTTGACGAAAAAGACGCATTCACTAAAGCTATCTTAGTAATATACTTTCCATTCTGCTTTTATATTCTAGAATGTATTGATTTTCCTATACAATCAGGATGAACTTAATTAACTATCTGAATTGTTTCTGTATCAAACTTATTATAATTTTACAATTGATAAAATATTTTAAACGATTGAGACTGAAGTCATATGGTATATAACTCGGAATAGGCCTAACTTCGACAGTTTTTTGAAGTTTGAGAAACAGCCACAAACTGTTCAGATCACATAATTAAAACTTCTATTTAAACGGAACTATTTGTAAATGACCTCAATTGTTATCAGCCCATGTTATCAGTCTTTAATAAATTTTATGTAATCTGTTGCTTATTTATCAAAATGACTTCGTATCGAAGTTAAATTTAACATAAGTATTATCTATTTTTAATATTGGCATAATATTAATTATTGGATGAAACTATTCAACTGGATTTTCCATATACAAAGTGAATAATGTAATTTATGCAATTAGTGTTTAAAAAATGCTTTATCAGATTTACTTGCAATAAGTAAAATTTCAAAATTAAAATTCCGCTTGTTATTAAATTTAAAAAAAAACTTTGGAATGATTATTGTCAATTATAAATGGAAGAGATTTAAAATATATGCTCTTTACCTCAAATTAGTACTGTAGTGTCTTGCCCCTGTACATCATACGTTTCCTTTAGCAATCGAGTCGTGCCGGACATCTATCTTCTTTGAGGGAAAAATTTTTAAATTGAAATCACGTGACTTCCGGTTTTCATCGAAAGTTGCGTATAGTTTAGGGGCCTACTGCCCCTAAACTATCTATATCTGGTCTTGTCTTTAATGTATCTAACCTCGTTATCGAGATTAAGGAAGGACAGACAAACGGACGGGTGGATGACAGTGGGAATTTACATATCTACAATTTTTTCAAATTGCAGCCTAAATATTTATGTGGTATTGAATATAACTATAATATGAATTAATAAATTTAAAATAGAAATTTCGTTTTCAATTTTATATGCAGTACTTTTTTGTTTTAACTTTATATAAAAGGCACATGCTTATTAATTACAAAATACTACGTAATGTGAATAAATGAATTAAAAAATTTGTATTTTTCTTTATTTTAATATTGTGCAATGATACTATTTTATTTTAAAATCATTTTCGGATAACTTTTTAAACCATATCGTTTTTAAATAATTCTAAGATTTTGATATATGATGTAAACCAGTGTTTCTCAACCGCTAACGAACCGTCGCCCCCTTCAACGCAGTATCGCCCCTTTCACTTCAAAATTCCGATGTCGAGGGCCAAGGCTAACGCCAAATTCGTACTGCATCGAATAGACTAGAATATCGCCCCTGTTGAGAAACACTGATTTAAATGTTGTTTGTTTAATTATTGTACGATATAACAAATAAAATATCTAATTATTCTTAATATAATGTTTTACTATATCGCTCAGAAAATTGTTTTTCACCTCCCAACATATAAATTGTTACTAATCGCCCGCTCAACATGGAAAAACGCCCACATGGGGGCGATATCGCCTCCGTTGAGAAACACTGGTGTAAACAAAAATATTTAAAAGAAAACGATTTAAAAATTTTTTATTTTGTCTATTATTTGTCTATTGCTCATCTGTTATTTTATCGTCCAGATGTCCGGCGTTCACTTGGCGATAGCCCAGCTGACCATGTCCCTCAAAAATAATCAAAATTAAAATATGAATCTCAAGACGGACAAAACCAGAATAAATGTTGATAATATGTATTTAAAAAAAAAATTATTTATAAAAATAATAATATAAAATTGTAATATAGAGATAATGCAAATGACAATCAAAACTATATACAGTACGTCTTTCGTAAATTATAAACTTATGATCTTAGTAAATATAAATTATACAAAACAATGGAAAATGTCATTATATAAGGTATAACATTATCCAGCTTGCTATCATGCCAGGTGCAAATAATATTTTCTTAAGAAATATATCTAGTTCAATAATAGAAATATCTTAAAATCAAAACCATTTTCGAGAAGAATCAAACCTGACTTCAAGAAGTTACAGTATTTACAGTACAGTAAGGATTTCATATTACCATATTTAATATGAGCATGGCTAAACTCACGATGCTAAATATAATGATGATGTGCCATTTACATACTATACTAAATGGAAAACATTCATTTTTTTTTGTTTTTTGCTAACAGGCCCTTACGAATTTCAGGTTTCACAGAAAAAGTTTCGTCACATAAGTTTCAGACAACTTAATATCACTGTATATTTTTTAATTTGAAATTTATCCAATTTAAATACTGTATATATTAACCTTAAAATCTAAAAACTTTGAATACGAAAAATATTTTAAAGTATTTTGTTTTTATTCAGTTTTAATGATTTAAGTTGCTTCAATATTAATATGTTATATCCTTATATCATAATGTACTGTACATTGACAATATAGGGTAAGCTATGAAGAACAAACTTAAAACAATAGAGAGGTTGAGGCACACGTTTTAAACGTGTACGTGTGATGTTCGGCGCCGCTTTCCCGTAAGCCTAAAAGTTTGACAATGGTGTTTGGATAGTCGGTGGAATCACGCTCGACATTCCAAACACCATCGTCAAACTTTTAGGCTTACGGGAAAGCGGCACCGAACGTCACACGTACACGTTTACACGTTTAAAACGTGTGCCTCAACCTCTCTAATGCCTAGACTTGTATTAACATTCTTTTCTTTATATTACAATTGCGATACCTTTTAATGATATTAAATTAATCATATAATGAAAAATATCGAGGTTAAAGGAGGTCCTATCTTTTTGATGTATTAAAAAATAAAACAGCGTTTTAAAAACTGTATTATATTTTTTAAGTACCATGATAAAATGTAAATTTATTCTTAATCCACGAGAAATGTAAATTAATTTTTTATATTAATTCAATTTCAATATCAGATCTTATAAGTTAGAAAAAGTTTCATATAATATCAGATCTTATATCTGATATTTACTAATAAAAACTTTCTAGCAAGAAGATTGATTTTACAAGACTAGGGCAAGTGCAGATTTTTTAAAAGGGTGAGGTAAAAAAAAATTATTTTCAAAATATGGTTGGTTTGGTTTATTCGGCGAAACGTGACCATCCCGTTGGCGGGACGCGAATCTATGACCAACTACCAGTGTTTGGTGATTTTATCAACTCGGCCACTGATTGGCTTCAAGACATTGCTTATTAATTTTTACAATATACTTTTATATATACGTAGAGATAACACAATAGACTAAGAAAACAAAATAACTGAACAAAAACTGAAGAGTACAAACATAAATATAAGTTATATATAATAGATAGAGGGTCGCAAATTTAGGGGTATAGATGATGCAAGTGATCGCTCCTTCATGAAGTTTTCCCCGAGTAAAGCTGGGTAGGTCAGGTAGTACAAAATTTTATAGAACATATTGTTTCCTTTCTAATTTCTTCTAAAAACTTGTGGATCCACTATTGAATGTACTGTTTTATTAACATAGTAGCATTTTTCTATTTGAGTTGTCAAATGGAAGGGTTAAATCCCCAAAACCCTTCTCGTGTGCGCGGCCTTGAATTATATCCTTAATCTGAATCAAAACGTTTCATAGCACTATACATATACTTATGTTCTAATTTAAAAATTATCCCGAGTGGATAAAATCATTGAACGCTGGTCGTGTGCTTTCACCTCAGCAACGGATTGACCGTATGAAGTTTTCCGAGTTTTCTTCATGTATTTAACACCTGAATAGGAGTCACTTTCTCACAAAAAGCTCTTCCGGGAGACCTCTTTGCAGATTTCCTATGTGCTGCATTGTCTTATTTCATCAATCCTNATTTTTTAAGAATTTCAGACTTTGATTAGCTTTTTATATTTATTTCTTGATATATTTATATGAAATGCCATCGTTATAAATACGTTTAAAAAGATATACTTTCTCACAAAAAGCTCTTCCGGGAGACCTCTTTGCAGATTTCCTATGTGCTGCATTGTCTTATTTCATCAATCCTACAGTATATCCTATCCCATAAGTGTGCCCATCACTAGCCAAATGAATAAAACTACTGAACATTGATAGTTGATCGAGGGTTTAGGCTTCGCCAACGGGCTGGCCAGGTTTCCTTCATGTTAGTAACATCTAAATAGAAGTCAATTTTCCATGAGACTCCCGGAGGCGTTCCCCTTCGGCATATCGCTCTTATGTTGTATTGCCGTACACGAACAAACCTATCCTCTTCTTATTCTTTATACATCTTTTGACAATTGCTTATACTCCGAATTCCAGTAAAATAATTCATAAATCTATCCTATAAAAATTAACAGTTTCTTCCCGAAATTTTATAAATTTTAGCTATACAAAATTTCGAGAAATATAGTAAGATATTTCTATCATAATACTATGTGAAAGTTATTGTACAGATTGTAAATATGGTTCTTAATAATTTTAAATCATGTTTCGCTCTTAAATTCTCATATAAGTAGATTGCTTAATAAATAATTATTACTGCCAGTAACAATCGACACAAATAATTTAATAACTTACATTTCTGAGCCTGATATGAGAAATTGCAGTTGCCTCGAGGATCTTTAGATAAGCGAGATACCAGATATGTTTTCCCCTCTTAATTTCTGATCGATCCACGCACAAAAGAAAGATCTTTCAAATCTTAACGTTGAGTGACTTTCCTACGTATATGTTTAATCTGCATAACTACATACTGTACGTTATATACTGTTTGCGTGTTATAGGTGTTTATATTTACATTTATACTAAAGCTTTATAATATAAAAATATAATTTCTATAGTTTTTCTCTCTCTTCTCCTTATGTGTCATAAGGACATGTCTACACATTCGCTATTCACCGAATGTCGAGCAAACATTTGGCGAATACCGAAAAGTGTAAATAGTTTACTCGTGACTAAATTATGTCTAATGAAAGGAGACGAATATTTGTCTTCACGCATTCGTGTCCATCCATACATTTTTGTATTTTCTTGGTTTTTGGTCATGTTGTCATCTTAGTCTTTTTAAAACTAGACCTAGTCTTTTAATTTTGAATTTAATTTTTTTTCCAATTTGGTATATAGTTTGAATTTTTATTTTGTTCAATGTAGTTTTATTGGGTTCTTTTTTTTGCAATATGGTTTTATTGTGTTGTTTTTTAAAATTTCTTTTTTTTTTTTACGTTTACATTTTTCTGCTTTGGCTAAATGAAGTACCATCCACAATCTTCTTTTAGGCTTCTTTTTTTATTAACAGATATGAACTACTCGTAACTATGAAAGCAGAAACACAAATAATTGTTTGAGAATTGTTCATTTTCTAGATCTCCACAAGTAACTGATTCTCAGCAAATAATCGTATGTGTACGTTTGTGCTCGTCAAGTGTTAAACACTTCGGCGAATATACTTTGTCAAAAGACAAACATTTACATTCGGCAAATACCGAATATATGGACGCTCTCTAATGACTTTTTAATGCTCATCATTCCAGGCCACCAACAGAACATTAGAATAGTGACGTATGGGAACCAATTATATAACCACTGGTAATTGGTCGTGGACTCACGCCTGGCCAACGGGCTGGCCACGTGGAGCTTTCAGGATTATCTTCACGTTTATAACACCTAAATAGGAGCCAGTTTCCCATAGAAAGTCCTCCTGGGAGGCATTCCCCTCAGCAGACCGCCCACATGTACCCAAATAAACCAAACCAATTATGTTCAGGTCAGAATGCACATAAAAATTTCTAAGGATCCGATCTGAACTTGGACTTATACACGGTCTCCTCAAAGCGGCAAGCCTAGCATTATAAATTCTTATAAGCATAGATTAAATTTATATACTGTACTTATTATGACATAAGAGTTATCTTAATTCTAATCATAAAGTATTTTTTCATTCACTTCTTTAAAAAAAATATATATGTATACATATAATATTCCTATTTTTAGTTACATAATAAAAATATTCATTAAATAAACATTATAATTTCCAAAAAAAGAGAACAAATTTTCTGAAAAATGACAGTTAAACGAGGTAGCGTTGCAATCGTTGTCGTCGGACTCCATCTTGACAGGTTTGTGATGAAAATTGATTTGTTATTCTGTTTTTCGTTATTTTGAAGAAAATAATTAAAAAGCAATTAATTTCTTCGTTTTAAAAGTAAGTATAAATTACGTAAATAAAAAATTTGTTATATATTATTTATATTTACTATTTTATACGCGATTAATATTACAGAGTAATATCAGTTTGCTTACAGTATTTAATATAGAAAAATTTGAACTTTATTTGTATTGTTTTATACATTATATTTCTATGTGTATGGTAAATTTTGTAATTTTTTAAGAATTTCAGACTTTGATTAGCTTTTTATATTTATTTCTTGATATATTTATATGAAATGCCATCGTTATAAATACGTTTAAAAAGATATCGATTTTAGTTAAAATCGTAAATTATATATTTATATGTTAGTTACATATACTTGTATCTCAAAATAACACTAATATATAATGAAATTCTATTATGATCTTGTAAAAACAAAATCAGAAATGAATTTTGTAAACTATAACTATGAAATTAATAAAAATGAAGTTGTATTCCTTTTATCTATTGGAAAATATGATTTTGATTATGAAAATCATAATTATAAGCTCAGATTTCAAATTATGATCATATGTTAGAAAGAAATAATTGCAGAAAATGATACTGTGGGTGGTGTTGTGGTTGTTTACATTAGCCATAATATGTTTTTGTGTGTTAAGTACCAATTGCATCACAATGTGTAGCTTTTTGTGCATTATCTTCCTGTTTTCTTGCAGATGCAAAAGTGCAAACATAGTCACTAAACAGTCGTGACTAAGGAAATAAATTACTATGACAAATGAATTTTTATGTAACAAATACATGAAATGTACTGTGTTAATAGAATTTTATCAATGAAAGTAAGATAAAATATAGAAAATAGCAAATAGTTAAAATAAATATCAAAATGGTTATACCAAAAATGAAAAACTTTTTTCTGTATAAATTGAACTAAACACATTTTATTACATATGCTGAAAAAGTTTTATACTTAAATGACTTCACTGAATAAGGATAAACTAGTCACTGTAGTCATTCTATTTTATTATCAATGCACCCTTAATAATGGGTGAAGTTTAAAGATCACAAGCAATTTCAACCCAGTTAGTGAGCCATCTTCAGGTATGAACAGTTGAAAATGGAATACAGTGTTAGTAAAGAAGATGAGATAGAATAAACAAGGAGGGAGAGGTAAACTACAATTAGTAGTTAAAATTATAATTGCCAAAAAATGGCCCAATCTTATGCAGCAGTTGGTTTGGCTGTAAACTACAATGGTGGATGTGGAAGACTAAACACACTTATCAAGATGTGATTAAACATCAGGAATAAGTACTTCCTTTCCCTTCCTGACAATATCTCCTTAATCTTTTTACATCAACCAGTGCTACCATAGTTTACCTTTCCCTACTGTTTATTCTATCTCATCTTCCTTCTGACACTGGCAGCTATTTAGGTCAAATCATTAATGTTCTTTAAATTTCATCCACTGTTAAAAATGCATTGATAAATTCAGCAGACTACTAAAAACATGTATTTAAATCTATATAAATTCAAGCTATATACATACATTTTATCTATGTTTTATCTAAAAATTAATAACTGTATTACAAAGTTATTAATGTAAGTTATTTAATGGAAAACAAGAATTTATAATTACTTTAGTGATCATCCAAGAGATTTTTGATTGAATGTCAAATTTAAATGATTCTGTAAATTTAAATGTATATTGGACCATTTTATGCAAAGTAGCTATCTTGCAATTACTGTTGATGCTGGATGGCTAAATCTATGTAAAAAAGAGATTGCTGAATGCATGCAAAGAAAAATGGTGTGCATTTCTCACAACATAATGGATAAACAACATGACCTGACAGATTTTAAATGTGAAATGCTTGAGGCAGTGTACAAAATGGCTTCATTTGTGACTTATTTGAGGGCAGCAGTAGTTAAAGAATATAGAGTAGACCATCAGACAAAAATCTGGATCTGGGCCAAGGAATGTGGTTAACAATAGCTACTAGATGCTCAAGCTGAGTGGAGAGCTGACATATTTGTTCAGTCCAGCAATAGTGAAGTGATAGACCATATGTCTATCACTTCATTAGATTACCAATATTTTGTACACTTCACTATACATTATAATATATGAGCTACAGAAGCAGAAGGCCTTTCTAATAGCCATTGCTATCTGAAATGAACAAGAAGTGCCTCTGATTTGTTCAGGAACACAAGAATTGGACAGAATGTGGGTGGGAGAGAGTAATATGGTCTGACAAATTATGTTTTCAACTACACAGTGCATATGGAAGGATGAGGACATGGAAATAGCCATACCAAAGCATGGATAAATCTTGCAATGTCACTACTATGCAAGCTGGTGGAGATGATGATATGATCTTGGACATGTTTTTATGGGTCCTTTGATTCATGTGGAGTATCTGACTGCCCAAACACATTTAAATATCATTGTTGACTAAGTCAACTTAGTTACATGGTTTATCTTAGTGGTGAGAGGTATTTCCTGCAAGACAATGCTCCATATCATAGCATTCAAATTGTTTATCATTGATTTGAGGAGCATTATGGAGACTTCTCCCTGCTTCTCAATCAAATGAGCATTTGTGAGATGAAGTTGAAAGGAGAATCATACAGCTGGATCTGCCACCATCAAATCTTCCAGAGTTGGAGGCTGCAATTTATTGCATTTGGCTAATATTCTCCAAGGCACTTACTGACATCCAATAGAATTCATGCCAAGATAAATTCAAATGGTATTACTGAAAAAAGATGGATCAACAATGTGAACTGGTCATAATAATTTGGCTACTCAGTATATATAGTATGTTACTGGCAAAGTATGAAATTCAGACATTGTATAGAATGCCTAGATGTTTAGGCAATCTATAAAACAACTATTTTTTGAAATTGCCTGGATATTCCTAAGTATTTTATGGAATAAAATTCCAAGCAATTCCAAAAATTATAATATGGAGACCAGTAGCATGCCGTGACATTTGATAATATGGAAGCTGTGTTTCTGTAAGAAGCCAACTTCCAGGGGTATCAGTTAATTGCACGTCAGTGATGGTCTAGGGTCCATTTGTATTCGTTTGTTCGATAAGCCAGTAAAAACCGGACTTAATATCACAATTGCATTCTAAATCGCTAGCCACGATATAAGGGCTAAAATTAAAAATGAAATAAGAAAAACTTACTTAGTGAAATAAAATGTGTGGTGGATGTACATACCTGGTACAAAATATTCTACAATTGTACGAATATACTTTTAAAGAAAATTATAATTAAATATAGCTTTGTAAAGAAACGTACATAAAAATAACATAAAATATTCTTTACTTTTTAAATCTTAAAACAATCCACTTAGTCAAATAGCTCCCTACCAGTGGCTAATGATTGGGATCCGAGACGGTTCTGCAGTGTATGCACGTGGGCTGTCAAATCCCCAGGGTGCCGATACCGGTCAATGTCAATGCCTGTTTAGTCGCATCACTAGTATACTGTACAGTACCTCAAAGAACGCGACAGGGTTGTTGTAAATTTTAAACATTTCTCACCATAGCTGTAAAAATCTAACTATGTTAAACTTAATAAATTGTCCGTCGTTTGTTTTCTAACTAATTCGTTTTAGGACCAGATGGTGTCCACAGAAGTTTCCAAAATTTACTTTTCAGTCACTTCATTGAACTGGAATAATTTCTTTCTTTATTGCATCTAACATTACCAAGAAATCAGTCCCCACTGTACTCGGCTAAAGATTGGTATGGTTAAGCTTTTGTTTAAATATTCCAGCTCTTTCAGCAAGGTTTTATTTGTTTCCAATTCCCTAATCTCTTAATTATTTAACTACTTCTTAAGTAGAAATAAGTCGAAACTGGTTACTTTGTACTTGAATATTTGTAAAATCTCGGGAAAAAAGTGGAAAGACAAATTTTTATGACAATGGATACATAAATTGTAAATTTAAGGAAAATAAATTCTAGAGCTTTTTCTGTACCTGGTGCATCTCTCTCATTCATTAAATTTAGTTATAAATGATGCTGTCGAAGTAACGGTTAATTTTTTAACATTATACAAGAATTGTACATGTTTTTTTCTACATCCCCTTAAAGATGGGACATACGAAATCGTAATATCACTGGTTTAACATTGAAATCCGTGAGTAATATAAAATCAGAGAGCGGAATAAATATATCAAACATTTTAATGGATTTTTTAAACTCCCGTCAACTATACAGAACTATCGTAAAAAACATACCAGTAAATTCTTATCTGTTGGGTTAAGTTATAAATCTACTCATTATTCACGTAATCGGTCAAATATCTAGCAGGTGGGCGGCTAATAGCAAGAACTGGTCCAGGATAGAATTGGAAACGTTATATGTGTAGCATCGACCCGAGGTCATAGGCTTCCACCAGCTAAACTGGGTGAGGTTGGTGCTCTGTAAAGCGCATGCGCAAATCTGGCTTTTTGGAATCTGACAATACAGAGATTCCACTCCGCCACTAATATTCGAATATACAATAGCAATCTTATTTTTTTTTTTCACATGTAGTATAGAAATTTGTAATAAGATACATAATGTGGTTATAATAAAATATTGTGTGATTATTTTCATATAATTAAAATTAATATGTATTTATTTTTTATAAAATACAAGGGAAGCGGCTCTTCCACTGCTTCTAATGACGGCACGCCACTGATGGAGACATACTATACTAATACCTTGTGATTCTTTAGACAAAATTTATAGAAGAAAGGACAAGTACACTAATGATAATAATATAGTATATTATTAATATATTATAGTAATATTATAGTATATACTATATTATAATAACCATAACTATATACTGGATAGTGAATAAGTTAAAAATCACACTTTCATCAATTCAGCAAACAATTTTTAATACTGTAAAAACGATTGAAAATGTTTTTACGGTATTAAAAATCATTTGCTGGATTGAAAAAGGTGTATTATAATAATACAGTAATCATAATGTTTTATTTTTAATATCAGTAAAAGTAGAACATGAAATAACACTAATCAAATCACTAATCTTATTCATTTTTCTGTCTGGTTTATTTATTACAGTACAGTACTATAATGACATTTTGAATTATAAAAAAATTTATCTTGTAGGCAAAAGGATTTCAGATTCTGTTATTTATTTTTGCATATGTACAGTACTTCAGTTGCTGCTGATCTGAGAGAGACTTCTTTATCTTTGGGTACATCATTTAGTATTAAAAGTCTTTTTACACACTGTGAACTGTGATGCTGAGTATAGCTGTTTCAGAACACCTTGTTTGGTTCCCAATTAATAAAATCCATCATTTGTCATGTTACAACAGCCAAAACATTGAGTGTCCACTCTACCTTTATCTACTTGTGGGACTGGAACATGAACTGTAGAACCTTGTTTAATAAGTGGGAACTTGTTTTCAGAAGATAGCTTTTTTTTTTTTTTTTTTTGTTTGTTCAAAATTTCAGATTTATTTTAGTTTTGTCATCAACTAAGAATTTTATTTTTGTAATAAAGAGGACAGATATAGTAAGTGGTGAACCAAATCCCTTTTCACACACATCAGAAGATTTTCAAGATGACATGAATGTTTTATTTACAATTTGGACACTGATGAGTATCACTAGTTGATTTTAAACAGATGCAACAAATCTGCTTGGTCTTTGGATTCTTGGGTCAAAGCTGAAGCTTTAGGGATTGAAGCACTGGATGAAATTTATAACTTCACACAAATGAAGATTATTTTTATCCTGGATCCACATTGTGATCATATTTTCAACATCTTGCTTTGTTTTTTCAGTGCTTTCTTGGCTTTGACTATGTCAGGGTTTTCTATGCACACTTTTTAGCTGAAACCAGTAGTCCTTCAAACTATAGATTGCTTACCATTTTTCTTCTTTTATCTGAGTACAGTATTGATGAAGCACCAAGAAGAATAAATACTGTATATTAAGCATCTGATATACTACTACTTTAGCTGTCTTGGTTTAAGAGCTTGCAATATCATAAACTTTGTTACATAGTCTTGAAAAACAAAATATACTTAAATTTACGATCAGGATGTTTTTCAAAAATCTATCAGGTTAATTTGATGTTGAGAATTAAATTCTGATGAAATCAATGGTTTTGCTATGGCACTTTCTATGCAGGCATTTTGTTTCTGTGGACAGGTTTTAATAAAAGGTGTAAGTAAAATTCTATATCATGCTAAGTAATAATAGCATATTTAATTAATGGCTCTGTCATCATTTTATCTCATTCACTATGATCAATTGAAGAATGATCTCAGAAGCAGTAAGATTCAAGCTCTGAATGAGGGATTTCACACCTCGAAGAATTGTAGCCCCTATACAAGCAAAAATGTTAAAAGGAGGAACAATACCTGCACATGCAATGCTTTGCAAGATATTTGCCTCCATAGGTTAACAATTTTTAACATGTATCAGTATACTGCCTATTCTCCATGTCCCACATTGTCAAGGCTCTGCATGTAGCCATGTGCTTTGGTGTGAGTAATAGCGAGCACCTCAGCATATGGGTGGGGGCGAGCCCTCACACTCCCCTAAAACTGTATAACATCAAGCATTCCATGAACAGTCAAGTGGGCTAGTTGAAGCCAACATAATTGCTTATGCTAAATAGTTAAACATGATAGTCTTAGTGGAGCAATATGACTTTCAATCTTATGCGACCTGATTTTAGGAGTTTGTATCTCATGAAGGGTCACTTGTAGTGGTATGGTTGGTTCCTTTGACTTTTTTGCTCCTATGGGTATGTTCTAAAGCTCTGATAAGGTACCAACTGTCTCATTCAGAGCTTGAATTGAGCCATTGATTTTGAAAGTGGAGCAAGTCCATTTTATGCTTTGCTAGATATTTAATGGTTTTCATTTGAATAAGTTTAAAAATATTCATAAGCATTAATAGACTATTTTATATTTTTTTGGTGTTATTTCATGTAAATTTAATATGCAATAATGGTTATCTGTGTTGGGTGAAAAAAAATCATGATTTTGGCATGCGCCAATGGACTTGCCTTACTTTCAAAAGCAATGATTTGTTGAAAACGTTGATTTCCTTTGAATGAAATGTAATTATAATAACAAAAAATTCGTTATTATGGTATGTGCCGATGGACTTGCCTCACTCTCAAAAACAATAATTTGTTGAAAATGTTGATTTTCTTTGAATGGAATGTAATTATAATAACAAAAAAAAATGGATAAAATAAGAAAAAAGATTCAGTAATAAGTTTCATGCATATAATTATATTTCTTAGTTTAGATGGTACAGATTTTTAAAATATTCATGATGAATGGGTAATACATAGGGAAATAAATCCATTGTATCTTTATATTTTTCTTTAGAGTGGACTTGCCTCACTTTCAAAATCAACACACAATAAATTTCGTTGATGGTATAAATCACAAGTAACAAATTTATACTGATATTAAAAAATATTTATTGTGAATTGATTAAAAACAAATTTTATGTGAAATTGTAATAATAATCAGCTTTAACTATTTTTTCCACAAAATGGACTTACCCCACTTTTAAAATCAATGGCTCAGTTGTACCCTCAAAAGCTGTATCCAATAACTCATCATTAATATGTTTCAGAGAAACATATTAATAGAATTTGATTGAACTATTGTTTTTTTTTTTATTGGCTTAATCAGTTTGTTTTTCTTGCACTACAGTATAATAACTATAACTATTATTATACTGTACTGTAACCAATAATGATGAGTTTTCTTTTTACTTTTCCAGCTGTTATATATAACAAGGAAAGTATAGTGATCAGTCAAAAAATGACCCTCGAATTTTTGCATTTTTTGAGGTGGGGCCTTGAAACATCAAGAAATGCAAAAAAAATTCGGGTTTTTTTTTCTGTACGTATGGATGTTTGTCTGTAGGGGGGGCATGATTTTGCACACTCTCTTTGAAGCTTAATAACTCCAGTGCTTTGTCAAAAATTTCTGAAATTTTGCAGGAAGGTTTGTTTATTAGCAGATTAATGCTATTAAATTTTAGTGATTAAAGGTCAAGGGAGTCATATTTATCTTGAGTAGGGTCAGACTTAATGATGATTTACTCATTATTAGCATTTACAATTTTTTGTAAAAACTATCCTTACCCTCAAAATTAAGCTTTTTCCCATTTTATAGTAGTTAAAAATAAGTATTTTAATAAAATATCATAACAGATGGCACCTCCAAATGTTGCTGGGTAAGTTAAACAAATTGTTGCTGGATTTTTTACCATAGTTTAAATATTATTCACTTCTTTACTATTTCTTCATACAGTAGAGCATCAGTTATCTGACTCAATTGGGGTTGTCAGATAACTGAAAAGTATGAAAAAATACATTATTAGTATGGTATATTAGTATATCTCATGTAATTAGTATATCACTATCAATGTACTTTGCATTGAATTTTCATTGATGTTAAGTCTAACAAAATTTTTTTAAAATAATAATCGTCACTATTGTATCGTAAAAAATTATTTTTTTATTTTGCACAAAATAAATACAGTACTGTACTGTATATTGAAAAATATAAAACAAAAAAAAAATACAGTATTACGTATTTTACATAAAGTAGTCCTATACATTAGAAAAAGAAGTCCAAAATTTTCTTCTGCTTCACAGCTGACATTTGTTTTTTTGCCGCTAAATTTCACACACGTTTTAAAAACAGCAATTGGATAGCATCACATTCTTCTTGCTGTTCTAACCACTTCACAGCTATCTGAAGGCCGTGAAAAGCTTTCTCACTGGATGGTCCTTTTTCAGCACGGTTGTCATTGCTAGGTTCTTCCTCATTGTCACAAGGGTCTTGGTTGTTGATGGCACTGGCAATGATTTCATCGTCCGACAATATTTGATAGCCAGGGTCACTGTCATCACATTCGAGCCAGTCTTGAATGTTTTTGTTGTCGCATTCTTCAAATCCATAACATTCTTTAATCAGCCCACATAGATGTGATACAAATTGGCTGTTTGATGGTTCAGGTGCAGTGATAGATTCATCTGATGGTAGGAGCTTATTCCAAGCTGTTACTAGTGTAGTGTCCTTGACAGTAGCCCAATCTGCTGCCATGTACATAGCATTCTTCAAATTAATTTCAGTGTACATTTGTTGAATTGTTTTTTCACATTCTTCCCCGAGCATTACCATGCGCAGTAATGCTTTTCTGTAATATTGTTTGAAGCTTTCAATGACCCCTTGGTCCATCGGTTGGAGGACTGAAGTAACGTTGGGAGGCAAGAAAGTAACTTTAAACTTTCCGTTTTCTTTTTCCAGTAAAATGTTTGAGGGATGACTTGGGGCGTTATCAATCAACAACAAAACATTTCCAGTATTCCCAGTTTTAATCTGATGCTTTTTGACTTCAGGGATAAATACAGTGTCATACCATTCTATAAAAATGCTTGTATCCATCCATGAATTCTTTTGATTTTTGTAGATGACTGGCAATTTTTTAATTCCCTTAAAGCACTGTGGATTTTTAGATTTTCTTACAATTAGCAAAGGTAGCCTGTGTGTTGTAGTAACATTTCCGCATACCATAACAGTAATGCGTGATTTGCTTACCATAAAACCAGGAGCTGACATTTCATTCTTAGAAACTAGGGTTTTTGTTGACATTTTCTTCCAGTACAAACCAGTTTCATCTGCATTGTAGACATTGGTTTTTTGTAACCATCCTTATCAATCATATTTTCAAAAGACTTTTTCAAACGTTCAGCTGATTCAGTATCAGCCGACAATTTTTCACCCTGGATGTCCAGTTCCCTAACTCCATGCTTAGATTTGAAATGCATAAGCCAGAATGAAAATGAATTGCTTGCTTGAAAATCAGCGTTATCCCCTAGTTTCTTGTTCATTTGAAGGTCTTTTTCACAAATCAAAGGGCCACTTATTGGTTGTCCATGGCTATGTACCTGCATGAACCAAGTGTAAACTGCAGTGTCCAAATCCTTGTTTTCTGCCATTTTCTGTGCTAGCTTCCATTCTCACTGTCAAGTACACTTGCAAATTTTTTAATGGCATCACTGTTCTTTTTAACATCTGTTATTGAGGTTTTTCCATCTCCATATTCCTGAGCTAAGTTTAATCTACTAGCACAACTATTCAACTGATATATTATTTTAAGTTTATCGGAAACACCGAGAAAAACGCAATTAAGTTTAGTCGCCATTGCGAATGGTGCAACAACTACAGCACGATCTGTTACAAGTGTGAAATTCACAGATCCAAAATTTATCTCTCTGATGAAAACGGATTCCGATTCAGCATGACACAGTCCTCAGAAAAATCCACACAAAACAAACAACCACTCATAATTAGAAAATTAAGCCTTGTTTAAATACTGGTCTCCCTTTCATGGTCGAACCAGTGTTGCCAGCTAAAACACACAAAAATTTAACAAAAATAATATTAAAGTAGCCAAAACATAGCCAAATATTGTAGTACCCACATCACTAGTGGACATTTGAATTTGCCGACTAGAACGCAGTCAGTTAACCAATGTGACGGTTGATTGGGGGTCGGATAATTAATGCTCTACTGTATTTGTTATCTGTGAGACAAATCCTTTTTTTTTTTTTAGAAATGAACATTGTTTTTTAAAGTATAAGTAACATTTTCTTCCATAAATTAATTAATTAAATATAAGTAACATCACTTTATTTCTAACTCACTGTAAAACATTTGCTTCATAATGTTTTTGCAAGTATTTCACAGTTTTCATCTTACAGCTCATAAAATCTGACTTGAATTTATGAGATGCCACTGGAAAATCCATGTCAATATTCTGACAATAATTTTAACAATAAAATTTTTATTTTAAACATTTGAAACAAATGCTGACCTATCCAATGATTAGCTGTTTTTTAAAACTTAATTTCAAATTTTTTATTTTTAACTGAAAATGAATAACCTTAAATAACATTTATAAAAATGGCATTTATAAATTGATTATAACATAGATCATGTATACTGTTTGTTTTGTACTTTGCCAGCAGAGCATTCAGCATTCTATAAATGTCTAAGCAAAGTACACCTATCCCTCGATTTACATGATACATAGGTTCCTGAGAAAAATGAGTAAATCGAAATTGTAACTTTTTAAATGTAAAACCATGTAAATCAAAAAGTATGCAAAAAATACATAATTTTGTTGTTTATTAATTATGAATTTTTTCAATTTTTTTAAGGTACATAAATCAGACAANTTAAATCACTAATTTAGTATAGTTGAAATGACAAATAATGATCTCTCTTTTTCTCTATTTGCACTGACCACAAAGACCCAAGTAAACAAGAATTTTTACTTTTAAAAAGATATTTTTTCATTGATTCTATTTTTTCAATACAAAAAACATTTCAGTCAAATTACTTGTTTGGCTCTCCTCAGTTTAAATATAAAAGATGATATTTAAAATAATTTATATCAATATAACATCTTTCCTCCAAGCACTTCAATATTGCCACTCTGGTCTCTTTGCATTTAAAACATATAATTGCTAATAATTTACAATATTAGTTATTATTGTAAAACTATGAGAGATGGCTTCTATAAATTAATTGAACATCAAATTAGTGCAGTTCAAATAACAAATAATGATCTCTCTCAATTGCATTAATTTAGTGATTCAAATAATTTAAAGCAGGGGTGTCCTGTTGATGCGGCCCAAGGCAAGTTCCAATGTGGCCCAATAAATGTGTAAACAAAACCACCAAATTGTTTTATTTTTTTTTTATTTATTTATTTCAACAGCATAAACTCAAAAAAGAAATTTCACAAAGCTGTAAACTTTTATACATATTTTATTTTTGAGTGAAAAGGAAATATTTTCAAATACTTGGAGATGTGTGAATGATGAAGGAATACTAAATAAAGCTGAAGTTGTGACTCAAAGGATTATAGACCCAAATTTGAGAAAAGGAGAAAAAGGCCAAAAGATAAATAATAGTGAGAAAGGTTAGACTTTCTGTTATGCAAGTATTGACCCTTAATTTTCCAACCTTCCTCACTACTTTGTATCTTTTGGCCTTTCTCTCCTTTTTTTCAAATTTGGGTCTATAATCCTTTGAGTTCCAACTCCAGCATTATTTAGTATTCTTTCCAGCATTGCAAGATTTGGCTACTTTGTGCAAATTTGGTTACCCTTTTTTTTAGTTTGGCATGAAAATTATCATTTTGCGCATTGGCTACTTTCTGGGCTAGATATTATTTATAAATATATTAGACGAATAAAAATACACTTCAAAATGGTGTTTTGTCATTTTTTTATTAATTAGAGACCCAAATAAAACAAATATTTGTGTTTTTCAAATAAATTTTTGTTTGTCTCCCTTATAATAAATGAATTTATTTATTTCTAAGTAAAAATTGAAAGGGTCTGTAGAAGTAATTTTTTAAAATATCCTTTTTCGTAATAAAGTTTTAATACTTATTACTATAATCTAGACATGTTAATCCTTAAATATACTTGTATATTTAAGGATTGGGNAATTTGGGTCTATAATCCTTTGAGTTCCAACTCCAGCATTATTTAGTATTCTTTCCAGCATTGCAAGATTTGGCTACTTTGTGCAAATTTGGTTACCCTTTTTTTTAGTTTGGCATGAAAATTATCATTTTGCGCATTGGCTACTTTCTGGGCTAGATATTATTTATAAATATATTAGACGAATAAAAATGCACTTTAAAATGGTGTTTTGTCATTTTTTTATTAATTAGAGACCCAAATAATTAGAGACCCAAATAAAACAAATATTTGTGTTTTTCAAATAAATTTTTGTTTGTCTCCCTTATAATAAATGAATTTATTTATTTCTAAGTAAAAATTGAAAGGGTCTGTAGAAGTAATTTTTTAAAATATCCTTTTTCGTAATAAAGTTTTAATACTTATTACTATAATCTAGACATCTTAATCCTTGACCCATCCTTGACCCATTCCTTAAATATACAAGTATATTTATACTTGTATATTTAAGGAATGGGTCACAAATATATTATATATACTTGTGGCCCAAAACTCCATGACTTCTTCCAATGTGGCCCAGAGGAACAAACAGGTTGGAAACCCCTGATTTAAAGCCACCCCTCATAGTTTTACAATAATACCTACTATTGTAAATTATCAACAATAACATTCTTTATTGTTGCTTACTTGGGAAACCAAGATTACATAAGAAAAAATAGAAATATTTTTGTTCTGGATTAGATATTTCTCTTTTTTTTCTTACATAATCTTGGTTTCATGAGTAAGCAACAATAAAGAATATTTTTTTGTTAATATGAAACCATATGTTCATATGTTTGGAACTTAGTTTATATTAAAAAGAAATCAATTATTTATTTTATATACTTACCATTGGTCTAAGATCAGGATGATATAAAATATGACCATTATTAGTAATTACAAAAGAGTATCCATTCACTCCTAACTAAAGAAAAAATAATAATTAGTAACAGAGCATTTTACTTAATACTACTTGTTAATATATATTTGAAAAATTACTTATGGAACTTAATTCTAAAATAAAACATAGATATACATAAGATGTAAAGTCTTATTTTTTAAACATTAACCATTCAGCAATGACCAACAGATATATCCATTAAGGGTGATCGTGTGGCACTGGTGAACGATGGATATATCCACAAAATTCTTTTGCAGATATCACCAAAAACGAGCCAAAAACTACCGCAAAAAAAAAATTCACATAAAAGGAATTATGTAACAATAAAAAAAGAATACTGTTTACAAAATTTTTTTCCAAAATGGTAATGAGAAAAAATGCGTGGGAAAATGCTTAAAAATTTCCCACGTTTATTCTCCACTACATAGGGATAGCACCATACCTGACTAACTAACTGCTGAAAGGTTAATATTTTTAAAAGATTTCTCCTGTCCATCTTCAGATGAATAGTACTTTTTAAAAGTCATTCAAATAATTTGATCTTCCATAAATATATGGAAGATCAAAATATTAAAGTCATATTACTAAGTGCTTGTATTTCAAATATTTCACCAGACAGATAACATTGAGAAACTCAAGACTATGTTTATCAATGTAGTTAGCCTGGGCGAGCAGTTTGAGCAGTAATATGTCACAAATGAAAGTATATAAATGGTTTATCCTTGAGTAAAGAAAAAAATATGATGAAAACTACAGATAAAAAATAAAAGTGTAATAAAGAAATTAAATTAAACCAAAGTAAATAAATAAAGTAAGCTAAACTAAAAAATAAGAAATAAAATATTAATAAAATGATTTTATTTTATTATTATTTTATTTCTTATTTTTATTTTATCTTTTTATCAGTTCTCATTTAAATAAGAAAAGTCTTGGATAAATTGGAGTGGCTCATTAAAAGCAGCTGCATTTGAGATTTTGTCCAGTCTCAATTGAGGGAACTGTCTCTCAAACATAACATCAGTAAGTTGCTTGACATGGCTAAAAAACATATATTTGAAATAGTTACATAAAAGTTGAAAACATTAGAATAATTGAGCATAACTGCTGACATGATGACAAAAGGAAATAACATTTCCTTTAAATCGGTAAAGGCCCAAGCATGCAATTACAGCAGAAGCGATCAAAGAGCTAGGTATTGTGGTGCCATCTAGTGGAGATGAGGAACGTAAATCTGGTTCCTTTTTCTTAGAACTGAGATAACTTTTCCATAGTTCAACCAAAATTCACAAAATTCTGGAAAAGTATCAAGCAACTGTGTGGTTTTATACACCAAACAACAGCACCCAAAAATGTCAAAATACTTTGTTGTTATTAAATGTCAAAGAGATGAAAGTCAACACTTTTGTTTTTTGAATATATCTTTTCTTAGAGTTAATTATATTTACCAAAAAGTACTTTATGTTTATGAATTTTATTATTGCCTTATAATTCTATGCTTTCTTGGATTGAAATTTTTGCCTGGGGGGAACCCAGAGTACTGGGGTAACATTTGCACTTTCTTGCCCGATTTTTTAAAAAAACAAAGTGGCTATTTATACATACAGTATGTATATGCAATTGGCTATTTATACATATATGTATACTCAATTAGCTATTTAACCCTTTTAAAGCCATGACGTAAAGATGACAGTTTTAATGTTATTTATAATTTAGGATATCCTAAATTTCGATTATCAATATCCTAATTATGATATCAATTATTGAAAAATGAGAATTAAATCATCAAAATGATAATTAAAAATAATGGCATTGAGAAAAATCTTGATAGCACAATATCAAAATTTTATAATACATTGGTGGAAACGTGTTCTTGTTCATTTTGGAATTCTTTTAGTGCACCATGTCGTCATATTCTTATGATAAGAAAATATAATAATTTGGACATATTTTTAAAAACTTGCTTTCATGCAAGATATATTATTTCAATTGAAAATACAATAAGTATGGATGCAGATGATGTAAATGTAGATTTAATAATTTAATAACTATAATTAAATTAATATTTACTAAATAATTTAGAATATTCTAGAAGAAAAGAATCAGCCCAGAGTAAGACTTATTATATATAGTTCAAAACTGAAGATGATTAGTTAAATTAGTAAAAATCATTTGTTTTTTGAAATTAAATGTTGGATTGAAAATATTTTTTTTTGGTTTTTAAGTTAAACAAATACAGCAATTCAAACAAAAAACTGCTTACATCTGACAAAAAATCACACACAAACAAGTAAAAAATAAAAAAATCCAGTTATGAAATACTAGAACAGTATCTAGTACCTGTTTTTTTGTGTGTTTGTGTGTTATTTTCTGTAAATAACTATAATTTAGACTTTTAAAAAGATTGGTTTTTGTTAAGTACTTTCATTATTTCAGGTAAGAAAGCATATATTTGGAACAGGAAAAAACATTTATCCTTACACTCTCAAAAATTTGGTACCCATTTTACATATACTTATTCTTTCTGCTTGTTAAAGAAACCAAACTTTATTTAAAAATTTTTAATTGAAAACATTTTCAGCTTATTATATTTAAAAGCATTTATTAAAATTATTAAAAATTACATAGTAAATACTTCCAACTTACCTTAAATGGTGAAGCTAATTTTATTATTTCTCTAACTGGAACATCTGTACCAATTACACCTAAAAGATCTGCTACACGGACCTATTAAAATAAAATATTTCTTTAAGTATTTAATATTATTAAATATTTAAGGTTATGCTTTATTATAAGCAATATAATATGAAAAATAAAATTATATATATATCCATCAAAGTTTTTGTATAATAGATATTTTAATTTTAAAGCCTTCTACTGGTTATATGAATTAAATTAACTAGTTTGAGATTTATATATAGGGTAAACATTGGTAAATTCATGATAAATTAATTATTCTTTAATTATCAGACAAATATATTTCATAAATGAAAATGTTAACTATACTATTAAAGAGACCATACTNGGACACTTCCTATACACACAACGAACTGAAACACATCAAGTTTATAGCATCTGCTCACGGGTACCACCAGTCCTTAATAAACAGGCTCGCTGCCAACCAGCTATCTAAGATAACTACCACCGACTCGAGGCTTAATGATGCATAGTGCAAGCGGATGGTTATAGCTTACGAACCGTCCCTCCAACAAATTTATAATAGAATTGCTAAGGATTTAAACTTGCACTTAACTTATAGGAGAAAACAGAACATTTTTCAAATCTTATCTAATGCAAAAGACAAGTCTGAGGACAAGAGAGCACCAGGAGTGTACCGCATTCCATTGCAAGACAATCATTTCAATAGCCATATAACATACATCGTGTCCACATACAGATCTCTAGAGGCTAGAATAACGAGACCACAAGTATGATGTGTCCAAGGGGAAGTATAATACTGCACTAGCCCAGTATGCTACCGAACCCGGAGTTTCTCCTTGCTGGGATGAAGCTACGCTTTTACACAGGGTGTTTGACTAACACAACTTACATTCGTTGGAGGCTATTGAAATTTATATAGCGGGCATGAAGGGAGGTTGCATTAACTCCGACTATATTCTAGTTCCACAATGTGGAAGTATTATTTACAAAGCCACAAAGCATAACTATGATTTTTTAGTGTGAAGTTAGCGTTAGACAATATAAAGGAAACAATTTTTCCCTGTCACACATCGTTTATACATTAAACATCGGGCTAAGTTTTAACAATGAATATATTATTACCACCATATATATTATTTTATATATTAACACCATATATATTATTATTGTATTTATTTATAACTTTATTTATAAATATTTTAATTATATGTTGTAATACATAACGATCTTTGTATTCAACATCGTTTAAATGTTAAAAATTAGTACACAGCTATGTTCGAAAACTGTTAATTTAATTAATTAATTAAAAAGATAAAATTGTTTTTCTATTCTATGCAATTTTTCCTGACGAGGGCCTCTGAAAGACGGCCAAAAACATTTGAACATTAAAATTTTTTTTGTTATTCATTTGCTGGAATTATCGCTTAGGTGTGAAGTGGTTGTTTTAATACTCATAAGTCATCTGTGATTTTTTTAACTTCAGTTTTTTTAAATACTTGAGAAGTGCACTTTATTCCTTTGTCTAATAAAAATTCATATCAAGATTTATCCATACAAGAAATATTATTGAAATCCTTGAAAATCATGTTGTAAGATCTTTGGAAACTAACTAAACTTCAAATTTCCCTACTACATCTGGATATATCCAAACACGAAATGTAAAAAATATAAATGTGAAAAAATGAAATATAAAAATTCTTTGTATTGTCATAAAAGCTTTGTGATGTGATAAAAGTGATATAAAATTCTCCAATAAAGCAGAATAAGAATCAAGGACTGCAAACAATTAAAAATATAAAATTCACTCAAATAGATACATATGACAATTTTTTGAGTATATATGTATGTTTGCGTGTCTATGTCTGTGACCATGTTTGTGTATGTAGTAGGCAAAATTTTAACATTACAAAGCTCTTAAAATGTACACTTAAAACTGTTGGAGTAATAATAACTATTGCATACTTATTTTCATATTTCTCCACATACACAGGCTCACCATTGGATAAAACAACTAAATACTGATAGTTGATTGTAAGTTTGCATCTCACCAATATGGAGTTTTTTGGTTTTCTTCAAGTGTCTAAATAGAATAGAGGTCAGTTTCCTATAGAAAATCCTGCTGAAAGGGATTTCCACCTTGGCAAATCACCCACATGATTACATGGATTGTAGGATTGTAAAGATTGTAATGGATTAAATGGATTAAAAAAACCATTTATTTATTATTAACAAATTCTATATAACCCAAGTACAAATTTATTAAATTTGTTCCTTAATAAATTTCCCAAAGTTTATAAAATATTAACAAACTGAAAAAAAGATCATTAATTATTTTGTCAAAGCAATCAAAATTATTAAAGTGAAAAATGGTAATTTTAATTTAAATAGTATTATTTATAATTTACACAATTAGCATTTACACACTTAATTTGAGAACTGTGTTAATTAATAAACTGATAAAAAGAAATAACAACAAAGTACTTTTTGTACTTTGTTATTATTTGAAGATTCAGAGAGTTAAAATATTTCAAAAAATTATATTAGTGTTAGATTATTAACAGTATTACTGATTTTTCTCTCAAATTCATAATACAGCATAATTTAATACAGAAGTTTTAAAATCTAGAAGCTGAAATTTAAAAATAACAATTGCTATTGCCATATATTGCTATATGTTATATATCACTTGATTCGATCTCCCAGAGTTTTGCAATGCTCTCCTCCCTGCTAAATTTTATAATTCTTCACAAAAATAATTAATATTAATTTTAAAATTAATCTGCACTATAAATAAAAAAAGTAAATGTCTGTAATAATTGTCTGATCATTAAACAAAATTTAAAAAAGCAATATAATCATGATTTATAAAGTCTGATTTTGAATGATTTTAAAATTCAATCTTACAATGCCACAAGATAATAAGTCTTATGTGTACTAAGACAGACTTATTAAATCTAAAATTGTAAAAACTGTAAAAATTAAAATTAGCTCATTTGTTATGGTTGTGCAAGGTTTAAATAACTGTTTAAGAACTTGGATTTTAGGCATAGTAACAAAACAAAATTAATCAGCAACACTTCTGTATTCTTTACATTTCTATTGGATACACCCTATACATTAAGTCAACATTTCACTGTTAATAGTTTTGATATTCTTATCAATAGTGTGTCTTTATTTAAATTGTAAGAGAAAAATTTTAATTAATACAATTTTTGAAAAATTGGAAGACTACATGCTTTTACTCGGAAGTATGAAACATTCCAAAGACATGTATCAACACAGTGTTTCTCAAACTTCACCTTCCAGTAGAAACATCCTTAATAAAAAAAAATTTTTTTGTCAGACTCCCTACAATAAATTTAATTAAAATATATATAAAGCATATATATCATAAACACACACAAGCATCCATACATACAGAAAAAAACCCCTGAATTTTTTTGAATTTCTCAATGTTTCAAAGTCCCAAGTCCAAAAATGTAAAAATCTGGGGGGGTCATTTTTTGACCAATCGCCATACTTTCTGCTATATATAACAGCCGGGAAAGTAAAAAGTGGATTCATTTATACAGTAATACCTCGACTTATGCTACCCCGACTTACGCAAACCCGGAATTACGCAATTTTCAAATCTCTTGGATTCGTCTTTTGTTTGAGCGCCACGCAGCTCTTGATTACTCACTCCCCCCACACTATTGTTCAACTTACATGTTCGGATGTGTCGTGCGGAATTGATGCATAGTTACAATTTATTTTGTGTTATTTATTTCTGTGTTTGTTATATCTATGGAGACTCGAGAGACTCTATATGGTGATTTCTTGTAACCGTGAATGAATCAAAAGACATGATAAGATTAACGAGAACATTTATTAGCTTACATACATCCGAATTTGGATTTTACACAAATTGCGAAATTATACCCCGACTTACGCGGTTAT
>NW_019384346.1:1278385-1287366 GCF_000671375.1 Centruroides sculpturatus
GGGGTCCGTATTTCACGCATCGCCATCTCGAATTAACTTATGTCTGTCGAGACCAAAATTTAAAAAACGTGAACATCACACAGATTAATATGTACCCCTAAGTCTCTGGAACAGAATACATGCACCAGTGAACCTACAACTACACGATTTATATTTTAAAAATAATTAAATTCACTTAGCATTCAAAACTTTTGAATTTTGAAAAAAACAAATCTGCTGATTAAATACGGACAACTGTTTAACTGAAGTAAAACGGGTTTTCCCCTTGCTATGGATATCTGCCTAGTTCAGTTCAGCCACATTCCGCTACAGTTCGCCTTTATTATCAGTTCGAAATGGGGTGGTTCCATAATACCACCTTCTCCTCTACTATATGTTGTTTTGGGACAAGCATCTTTGTATGTGTTATTGTGTGTAACGTGGTTTTTTATCAACGACATTTTCATAGAGATAGTGTCTCAGATGTAATTTGCACAAGTGCTGCAAAAGTTCCGAAGCTGGATCAGTCAAAAATACAAGCTGGTCGTTATGTAAACTCTTAATTCCCAGATATCACTATAGTCTGGATTAGCTATTCACACATTAGAGGCATCACGATGTTTTTTTTAACACACCTAGGAAAGAAAAAATTGATTAGATTCAATTTTTCATAACTTTCACAAAATTAAAGTTAGACGGAAAACAAGTGCACTATTGCACTTTTCTCGAAATTCTATGTTCATTTCATATATCTCACGACACCACTCCCATTTAAACATTTTGAACTGAATTCAAAATGGAAGCTTCAAGATGGCGGCCACCTGGTTGACACATAAAAAGACGACAGGATAGCCGAATGATTAAAGTAACGACTATCTGTTTGGGGATCGGGATTGAATTCGGATGTGTCGAAAAACTACTGGAATTTTTCGGGAGGTCCATTCGGATAAGTCATGCTCGCTTCTTGGATAACCCGGCCGCCCCATTGTGGGCCTGACCAAACCCATAATGGGCTTGCTAAAAAGGCCCTCAATCAATGTCTTAACATAGTTTATTATATTTAGTATTTAGTAAATTCTTTTCTCCAAATAAGATTGCTTATTTTTCTGTTTAAAATAACGAAACTATATTTTTTGGTTTGATTATTTGTCTTAATTAATTAGGAAACATTCGGATATTTTCTATAAGCAATCAAGGAAATTATTCACTCCGTATTGAATTAAAAGATATGGAAGATGATCATAGATATGCTTTTTATAATCATTTTTGGATAGAAAACGAAGATAGTCTTTTTGAATTACATATTTCCGACTACAATGGATCAGCTGGTATGTATGTCATTTAATTGTTTTAATATACTGTATATATAATGTATTCTATTTTTAGTGTTGCCAGCAGATCCACAGAGCAGCATCTTCCTACCAGACTTTCCTGTCTATGACTTGATAGCCTTTATTCCTTCCTCCAGACTTTCCTTCCTTATGACTTGATAGTCTTTATTCCTTCTTAGGTCATTAATCATGTTTATTCTCCCCCTTCTTTTCTTCCTTCTGCCCGTTACTATTCCCTCTAAACTTTAGGGTCTAAAGCAGGGGTGTCAACCCGCGGCCCAAGGCAAGTTCCAATGAGCCCCAATAAACGTGTAAACAAAACCGACAATTTTTTTTTAATTTTTTTTCATTTATTTATTTCATCGGCATAAATTCAAAAAAAATTTCACAAACCTTTATACATATTTTATTTTTGAATAAAAAGGAAATATTTTCAAATACTTGGAAATGTGTGAATGAGGAAGGAATATTAAATAAAGCTAAAGTTGAGACTCAAAGGATTATAGACCCAAATTCGGGGAAAGGAGAGTAATGCCAAAAGATAAAAAGTAGTGAGAAAGATTAAATAGACTTTCTGTTAAGCAAATATGGACTCTTAATTTTCCAACATTCCTCACTTCTTTATCTTTTGTCCTTTCTCTCTTTTCCTCGCATTTGGGTCTAAATCCTTTGGGTCCAACTCCGGCTTTAGTATTCCTTCCAGCGTTGCATGATTTGGCTACTTTGCGCCAATTTTGGCTACCCTTTTTTAGTTTGGCGTAAAAAATGTCATTTGGCGTATTGGCTACTTTTTGTGCTGCATCTTATTTATAAATATATTAGTCGAATAAAAATGCACTTTAAAATGGTGTTTTGTCATTTTTTATTAATTAGAGACCCAAATAAAACAAATATTTATGTTTTTCTAATAAAGTTTTGTTTGTCTCCTTTATAATAAATGAATTTATCTATTTCTAAGTAAAAATTGGAAGTGTCTGTAGAAGTAAGTTTTTAAAATATCCTTTTTTGTGATAAAGTTTTAATTTTTATTACTATAATCTAGACATCTTAATCCTTGACCCATCCTTGACCCATTCCTTAAATATACAAGTATATTTATACTTGTATATTTAAGGAATGGGTCACAAATATATTATATATACTTGTGGCCCAAAACTCCATGACTTCTTCCAATGTGGCCCAGAGGAACAAACAGGTTGGAAACCCCTGATTTAAAGCCACCCCTCATAGTTTTACAATAATACCTACTATTGTAAATTATCAACAATAACATTCTTTATTGTTGCTTACTTGGGAAACCAAGATTACATAAGAAAAAATAGAAATATTTTTGTTCTGGATTAGATATTTCTCTTTTTTTTCTTACATAATCTTGGTTTCATGAGTAAGCAACAATAAAGAATATTTTTTTGTTAATATGAAACCATATGTTCATATGTTTGGAACTTAGTTTATATTAAAAAGAAATCAATTATTTATTTTATATACTTACCATTGGTCTAAGATCAGGATGATATAAAATATGACCATTATTAGTAATTACAAAAGAGTATCCATTCACTCCTAACTAAAGAAAAAATAATAATTAGTAACAGAGCATTTTACTTAATACTACTTGTTAATATATATTTGAAAAATTACTTATGGAACTTAATTCTAAAATAAAACATAGATATACATAAGATGTAAAGTCTTATTTTTTAAACATTAACCATTCAGCAATGACCAACAGATATATCCATTAAGGGTGATCGTGTGGCACTGGTGAACGATGGATATATCCACAAAATTCTTTTGCAGATATCACCAAAAACGAGCCAAAAACTACCGCAAAAAAAAAATTCACATAAAAGGAATTATGTAACAATAAAAAAAGAATACTGTTTACAAAATTTTTTTCCAAAATGGTAATGAGAAAAAATGCGTGGGAAAATGCTTAAAAATTTCCCACGTTTATTCTCCACTACATAGGGATAGCACCATACCTGACTAACTAACTGCTGAAAGGTTAATATTTTTAAAAGATTTCTCCTGTCCATCTTCAGATGAATAGTACTTTTTAAAAGTCATTCAAATAATTTGATCTTCCATAAATATATGGAAGATCAAAATATTAAAGTCATATTACTAAGTGCTTGTATTTCAAATATTTCACCAGACAGATAACATTGAGAAACTCAAGACTATGTTTATCAATGTAGTTAGCCTGGGCGAGCAGTTTGAGCAGTAATATGTCACAAATGAAAGTATATAAATGGTTTATCCTTGAGTAAAGAAAAAAATATGATGAAAACTACAGATAAAAAATAAAAGTGTAATAAAGAAATTAAATTAAACCAAAGTAAATAAATAAAGTAAGCTAAACTAAAAAATAAGAAATAAAATATTAATAAAATGATTTTATTTTATTATTATTTTATTTCTTATTTTTATTTTATCTTTTTATCAGTTCTCATTTAAATAAGAAAAGTCTTGGATAAATTGGAGTGGCTCATTAAAAGCAGCTGCATTTGAGATTTTGTCCAGTCTCAATTGAGGGAACTGTCTCTCAAACATAACATCAGTAAGTTGCTTGACATGGCTAAAAAACATATATTTGAAATAGTTACATAAAAGTTGAAAACATTAGAATAATTGAGCATAACTGCTGACATGATGACAAAAGGAAATAACATTTCCTTTAAATCGGTAAAGGCCCAAGCATGCAATTACAGCAGAAGCGATCAAAGAGCTAGGTATTGTGGTGCCATCTAGTGGAGATGAGGAACGTAAATCTGGTTCCTTTTTCTTAGAACTGAGATAACTTTTCCATAGTTCAACCAAAATTCACAAAATTCTGGAAAAGTATCAAGCAACTGTGTGGTTTTATACACCAAACAACAGCACCCAAAAATGTCAAAATACTTTGTTGTTATTAAATGTCAAAGAGATGAAAGTCAACACTTTTGTTTTTTGAATATATCTTTTCTTAGAGTTAATTATATTTACCAAAAAGTACTTTATGTTTATGAATTTTATTATTGCCTTATAATTCTATGCTTTCTTGGATTGAAATTTTTGCCTGGGGGGAACCCAGAGTACTGGGGTAACATTTGCACTTTCTTGCCCGATTTTTTAAAAAAACAAAGTGGCTATTTATACATACAGTATGTATATGCAATTGGCTATTTATACATATATGTATACTCAATTAGCTATTTAACCCTTTTAAAGCCATGACGTAAAGATGACAGTTTTAATGTTATTTATAATTTAGGATATCCTAAATTTCGATTATCAATATCCTAATTATGATATCAATTATTGAAAAATGAGAATTAAATCATCAAAATGATAATTAAAAATAATGGCATTGAGAAAAATCTTGATAGCACAATATCAAAATTTTATAATACATTGGTGGAAACGTGTTCTTGTTCATTTTGGAATTCTTTTAGTGCACCATGTCGTCATATTCTTATGATAAGAAAATATAATAATTTGGACATATTTTTAAAAACTTGCTTTCATGCAAGATATATTATTTCAATTGAAAATACAATAAGTATGGATGCAGATGATGTAAATGTAGATTTAATAATTTAATAACTATAATTAAATTAATATTTACTAAATAATTTAGAATATTCTAGAAGAAAAGAATCAGCCCAGAGTAAGACTTATTATATATAGTTCAAAACTGAAGATGATTAGTTAAATTAGTAAAAATCATTTGTTTTTTGAAATTAAATGTTGGATTGAAAATATTTTTTTTTGGTTTTTAAGTTAAACAAATACAGCAATTCAAACAAAAAACTGCTTACATCTGACAAAAAATCACACACAAACAAGTAAAAAATAAAAAAATCCAGTTATGAAATACTAGAACAGTATCTAGTACCTGTTTTTTTGTGTGTTTGTGTGTTATTTTCTGTAAATAACTATAATTTAGACTTTTAAAAAGATTGGTTTTTGTTAAGTACTTTCATTATTTCAGGTAAGAAAGCATATATTTGGAACAGGAAAAAACATTTATCCTTACACTCTCAAAAATTTGGTACCCATTTTACATATACTTATTCTTTCTGCTTGTTAAAGAAACCAAACTTTATTTAAAAATTTTTAATTGAAAACATTTTCAGCTTATTATATTTAAAAGCATTTATTAAAATTATTAAAAATTACATAGTAAATACTTCCAACTTACCTTAAATGGTGAAGCTAATTTTATTATTTCTCTAACTGGAACATCTGTACCAATTACACCTAAAAGATCTGCTACACGGACCTATTAAAATAAAATATTTCTTTAAGTATTTAATATTATTAAATATTTAAGGTTATGCTTTATTATAAGCAATATAATATGAAAAATAAAATTATATATATATCCATCAAAGTTTTTGTATAATAGATATTTTAATTTTAAAGCCTTCTACTGGTTATATGAATTAAATTAACTAGTTTGAGATTTATATATAGGGTAAACATTGGTAAATTCATGATAAATTAATTATTCTTTAATTATCAGACAAATATATTTCATAAATGAAAATGTTAACTATACTATTAAAGAGACCATACTTTGAAGATAACAGTACTTTTTGTCATTATGAATATATCTTGAATACAAGTGGTTATTTTGTGATATCATGGGTAAGTTCATAATATCATGGGTAAATTCATGATGTCACAAACTTATGACAGATACACAGGATATGTTCAACTAACATTATGTATAAGTTATACATATTAATATTTTACTTCTCTAATTGATGAAAATTACTTATTGATAGTCCTTGTGTTTGATATGTCTAGAATCTCACAGCAAAAGCTAAGAATGTTGTCCAAATAGCTATGGAAATATAAACACACAATATAATAAAAAAAATAACCGTGTGTTTAAATGTATCTCCAGTTCTTAGTTTATTGAAATATCAAAGAATAATTCACTTACCATAAATATTTTGTTTGTAAATTTAAGATAAAAATAGTCTCCTAAAACACTTCTACAAATTTCCAGTTTTCTTCTTCTTACAATAGGAAACTTTCTGCTAATAGTATAGAGTGACAGTTTACTCAAACAAACAAAATTTTCAAATTTAATATTCAATGTTAACTGTGAGCAAAATTTCAAATATCTTCTTATATTACTTATTTGATGAAGATGAATTTAAAAGTATCACGAAATTACCAATATCATGGAATTACCAATGTTTACCATACTGATTTTACCATTATTATTTATAAAGGAAATGAAAAAATTATATTTTTTATTTAGAATAAAAACTTCAGCTCCATGTTTTTGTATGTACTGTACAAAAATATATTTTTTGACTACATACTTTGGACTACTATCCTCATTATATTAGAATTTAAATTTTACTAACTTAAATTATATTTAAATATACCAATATGAATTTACATGACAACTAATGTTATTTAAATTGTAAGGTATATTTTAATAACAAAAGTGTTTTATTTTGATCAATATTTATTACATATTGGCATGAATTTTTCAATCTTAGATCAGAACTAAGAGAACCAAAAGCAATATTATTACTAACAACAACAACAACTAAAACAACCTAAAAGAAATATTACTACTAAGAATAAAATATAGAAAAAAGAAAAATGCTATTTCTTCTTTAGACTCTAATATTTCATCTCTGTCTGTTTCAAAAAATTATAATAAAATGTCAGAGTCTAAGAAAAAAAGAATATTTTCTTTTCTATAATTTGAATTTTTTTCTCAATATTAAATCTATAAAATTTAAACACACCCATATATATATATATATTTAAAAAAATCAAAAATCTGCCAATAAATAAAACATATACAGGAATTGAATTAAAGCAATTTTGTTATCAAATTAGACAAAGACGACAGAACTAAGAACTGAATAAAGAAAATTATTATTTAAGAATACCTAAAATCAATATTTATTAATCTCATTTTAAATGTCATAACATTTTTTTAAAATTTAACTCTTAAAAAATTTTTAATTAAATACAGCTCCAACTCAGAGAGATATATCAAGCTAATCATAAATACAATCATTCTTTCAAGAAATTTTTTAGTCATTTGTGTTTTATTATGCTTAACACACAAAAAATGTTATATTTAGAATACCTAAATCTAATTCATTTAAATATCTAAATATGCTGTGTAAAATTTTCCAAGCATTTTATTCTTTTTCCTTTCCTGGTTTCATGTGTTTTGTTATATTGTTTAAAAATTATTAATAAAATATTCTTACATCTTAAATAAATATTTGAAAACTTTGGGTTTAAACAGTTTTTTTTATTTAACTAAACAATAGAAAGAAATTTCTTTAAAATATTTTTAGTTACTAAAATACATGCTATAAACGGTCCTAATTTAATTATTGATTTTTACCAATATTTTATTAGTAGAAGGCTTTGAATATTAATTTTTATTAACAATAAAGAACAATAGCATAATATATGTAAAAAGTTTGTCAATCATGTATAAAACTATATTAATTATAAATTACAAATATGGAATTAATTACAAGTAAATACCACACAAATTAAAATAAACCTTAATATTTAATCAATCATTTTTTTATGAATGATAAACTTTCTGTATATTATACTATTTCCATATAAATATATTTTATTTATATATTATAAATTCATATATTTTTTATTAGCCATTTTTAAAAGTACTGATTATTTTAATATGAAAATTTTTATATTAGGCTCTTTAAAATAAAATATTTTATATTAAAAATTTATATTTAAAATTTTGAATATAAATTTTAAATTAAACAAATTCACTACTATACATCATATTACTTAAAATTACTTTATAATATTTTTAACATTTACAAATATTATAAAATATTTTTATTCTTATGAACAAATATCTATTTTAATTAAATTTTTAAAAAAATGGAATGAAAGTTTTATCTATACTGAAATAAACTTTCAAAATAATGTATGAAGAGAAAACTGTGAATCAGTCAACCTCAATCATCATTTCATAAGTAGAGAATATGAAATGTTAGGTGTATTAAATTTTAAAAGATACAAATAAAAATAAATTTTGTTTTTATTGAAATCTTTTAAAATCAATTAGTCATGAATGTTATCATTTCAGTGTATTATTTTATTTATATTATACAATTAATTAAATTATTATTATTATAGTGATTATTAATGCTTAAGTATGTTAATATTTATTTTCTAAAATACTCTAAAATGCTGAAATCTATGATGAAAACATTCTAGAACCAAACTGAAAAAACTTTAATACTGTAAGGTCTCGTTTTATGCGGTGGATATGTTCTACAGAATAGCGCATATAAAAAATTCGCATAAAAAAGACTTTACTTGCCTTGAAAAAGTACGGATACGTTCCGTAATTTTCTAAAATCGCATAAAACAAAACGAGTTAAAATTAACTTAAAACCGCATAAAAAAGTTTGCAGAAATTAAAAGAAATAGGCTGCTTAATTAATAAATTACTTCGAATGTCTGAAAGAAATTCATATAAAGGCTTAAAATAAACTTGTATTCAAACTTAATTCAGTTTATTTTATTGAAAAGTAATACATGGGGAATCCCCGAATTGCAAAAGCTCACTCTAAAAACAAATCACTGACATCTGGATGTGAAGAGTTAATTAAAGCCCCTTTAGTTCCTCGCCCGAGTTAACTCGGGCAG
>NW_019384346.1:1287643-1296624 GCF_000671375.1 Centruroides sculpturatus
TATTTTTTATGTTTAATTACATTTATATCAAAAATTGCTAGGAACTAAAGCGATTAAGGTAGATCTAGCTGTCCTTCACATCCATAAACATTATATGTCAGTGGAACAAATGGAGTGAGCTTTGAGAGTTCCACGATTTTTGGAGACTGTCTATACGCTGGCTTCCTAAACAAGCCTATATGTATGTTTGTCCAAGAAATTTTTGGATGAAATACAAACCGCACAACTTCAAAATCGCATAAAAATAATCCGCATAAAAAGAGACCTTACAGTACTTCAAAATCTTCATGTTTTAAAATTCTAAAACTGATAAGCTGATGTCTTATTATTATAGATGAAGTCTCAAATTATAATTTTTTCCTTACTCTATTCCTATTACATCATAAAACAAAAACTCTTTGATTTGAGGAATAAATAATTTATTTCACCTAGCATTTTTGAATACTTTTACATTTATTATCAGAATATATTGTTAAGGTCTAATGCCTTTAAAATGACTTGTATTATTTTATCCCAAAAATATTAGACAAAACAAATGATTAATACATTTTAAGACTATACAATAACAAGTCTTTTGATTTCCTTTTTCATACCGCAGGAAAATAACAGTCTTATGGCGGAGTCAACCTTTCATTAGAGGCTGCTCATCTGCCTAACTATGAAAAATGTTACAAGACTCTGATAAAAAGTCATGAGCAGCATCTAATAAAAAGTCGATTTTGTTGTAAGACTGTTATTTTCCTGAGATGTGATAAAAGACATCGAAAGACTCTTCGTATAGTCTTAAACTGTATATTAATTTTAATTATAGTCCTGGCAATTTTATCAAATGTATATTAATAATTATAATTAAATTAATATTTTAATAATTAACTTAGAAAGTTCTGGAAGAAAAGAATTGGCCTGAAGTGTGACTTGAACCTACAATTCCCACTTACCATAGAATCACATTGCCAGTTATACTACCTGGACCTTCATCCAATCCTTGCTTCCAGAACTTATTAATTTATATATAACCATACTAAATTACTTATGGGCACTGGCTGAAGATGACTCAATACCCACTATAACTCCCACTATGGTACTCAGCTGGCTATTGTTTCTATCTTGGCATGGTAATCTACAATTGTTTGGCTTTAATATATAACTATTGGGTTTGTATGTTTATTCACATATACAGATAGAAGTGATAACAGTTGAGTGCCATAGTGGAAGTTATAGGCCAAGGGAACTGATTCATCTCCAGCCAGCACCTGTAAGTAACCAAGTATGGTTAAATCCAAATTAATAAGTTTGGATATGAGGATCTACTGAAGGTCCAGGTAGCATATCTGGCAACACGCCACACAGTAAGCAAGCGTTGTATGTTTCAGTCCCATTTAAGTCCCACTTTCAGCCTATTTTTTTTTCAGAACCTTCTAAATTAATTATTAAAATATTAATTTAATTATAATTATTAAATTTAGCAGTAGATGGCACTAACACCAGCCTCAAATGCCAAATTACTTAGCATTAATAATAATATAGTAATATAACCTGATATAATCCAACAAATGTTTGGTTTTAGTATCCATGTTGTCAATATTACGCCACCTTTGATTTTTCATCTAGAATGAAGAATGAGAAAGAAAAAAGAACAAAAAATTCAAATTTCAAAACATTTCAAAAGAACAAAAAAGCAGTGTTTGTGGCTAGAAATAAGCCTCAGAACTTTACTTAATACATAAGTATCTTACACACTATACCCTAAAGACAAGAATAGAACAACGTAGGAACAACATCTGAAAGGCCAATGTCATGGGCAAAAAAAGTAAATAGGGCACTTGTCCCTGGAATCAAGTAAAAAATTCTGCAAATTATAATAGTAAAAGTAATTAAAATATCTAACCTTACACCTTCAATGATGGGATGTTTTGTCTGTCTTTTTTTATTTATGTAATACTGCACTCTATAACATACTTGTGAGAAAAAACAAAAAAAAAATGAAATAAGTAAATAAAAATTTATTGATTCAATTGTCCCATAATCATGGTTATCACATACTGTAAATATACAAAATATGTCCAACAGTTATTACATTTCTAGAAAACACAATATAATACTGAGAACATTAGGCCATAACATGTACAAGGTTATCATAATTAGACCACACTATACATGGCACTATTCAAAGCTGTAACATTTTGTTACATGGGCATGTTTAAGAGGAAGTCAAGTCTAAGTACAATGACTGTAATGCTTTATTCATAAAAAGAAGCATGTACAGTATAGACACTAGTCACTAGCATGAGTTCTAGTACAAAACTGCCAAACTGGTTATCGCAGGAAATAGACAAAGGATATCATACCATGTACAGTAGACAAGACTAAATGCCCTCTATTGGCAATCAGGCAAAATGTCTAACTGACACATGTGACATCTCCTTTTTTGATTCCTATGAAACCGTGTTTTAATTTAATTTGCTTTATTCAGACACAATAACGTGACTTCTTTTAAACACTTGGCAGATTATCCATCACTTTATTTAGTTGGGTACTAAATAAAGTGATGGATAATCTGCCAAGTGTTTAAAAGAAGTCACGTTATTGTGTCTGAATAAAGCAAAATCTCCTTTTTTTTTATTTTTTTATTTTTTTGTTATACATGCCTTGCTAGATAACGAACACATTGAACTAGTTTACAAGTTTATTCTATTTGGAAGATGTATAATTCTGCAGAGCAAGTGGTTATAACAATGTTTTGACTGTTCTTCGATTATGGTCAGCCAACTGAGTGTTATTCTCGTGTTGTCAAGCAGTAGAGTCCTGTGCAAGAACTGCTAGACTAACAATAGGTAAGAACTGCGCCTTGGTTGGTATTACTATAAAATAATTACAGTTTAGCAACAAACCATCTGTAGGATGCAATAAGTAGGAATGCGGTTATGGAAGCTGTTTTCCGCTATAGCTGGTGATCATTGACTATGAGCAGTTCGAAATCTAACTAAAGAATGTTCAGGCAATGAAGAGCACTTTTAAGACAAATGACATTGTGCTTGCGAGGGGCAATTGGTTTGTAGTTTAGTGAAAATATCTTGAAAACCTGCAGATCTTGTTGATGGGTAAATTGGGAATAATGCTGCCATCTGCCTGCTGAACAAATGCTGTGCAGAAGAGCCCAGAACACTGTGCAGTAAATTCTGCCAATTAAGAAGCACTAAGCATTCATCTGTTCCATCAGCATGACATCGCTTGATAATGGATTTGGCCATTTGTACATAACTCTCAGCCAGCATGTTGGGTTGAGGATATTTCGGAGAGGAAGTCATGTGATTTATCTTTCAATGTAAACAGAATTGACGGAACTGATGTGAAGAGTATTGAGGCTCATTGTCAGATTCAAGGGTGTCCGGAATTCTATGCACTGCAAAAACATGCTTTAAAAAGTTGATAACTGCCAATGTGGGGAATGTTTAATTTTTTTTATTCAAAGAAACCCAAGTAACTGTCAGCCACTAACACATAAGTGTCACCTACCATCTCAAACAAATCACTGGTGATAACTGCCAAGGATAACGTGGTACTGGCTTCATGAGGAGAGACTCCTGATCAGAAGCATAAGCTGTGGCATGGCAAATGTGACCAAGCTGCCATAATGTTCTCTATGTTGTGCGTCATATCAGGCCAAAAAATGATTTGTCTTGCTCAGTTGAGCATTAATTGAATCCCAGGATAGCCCAGATGCAACTTTCAAAGATAAGCAAGATGCAGTTTAAAAGATACTAGGAGTCTCTCCCCTTTAAAGATGAGTCCTTCATACTGATAGTTCATCTCTGTACATCCAAAATTCACAAATAGCAACTGAAATCTGGTCGAGCAAATCTGGCCAGCCCACTTGTATGACCATAATAAGTTGCTGTAGTTTAGTATCCTCCTCCATAGCTTGACATATGTCAGCTACCTTACATTCTGCCAGGGGAACATCCACAGTGACAATAAAATCATCTAGCAGGTCACAGAAAATTACTGCTGCACAGTTTCAGTTTAGAGCATCAGCCACAAGGATGTCTCTGCCATGATTGCATACCACTGTTGGTGCATATTGGAGAACATTGAATAAGATGCACTGGTAATCAATGTAGTGCTGTATTCAGAGATTTTTTTTTGCAATGATTTCTAATGGCTTATGATCAGTCTCAATTGTTAACTACTTCCCATAAATTTAGTCATGGAACTTTATTCACCCATGCCGCCATTGCAAATGCTTCCTTCTCAATCTGCAGATATCTCTGTTGAGATTCTGTCAATGACTTTGTGGAATACGCTATACATATACATATATATATATATATATACAAGACTTCACAAGGTGTTTAGCCAGCAAAAAAGAGGGTAAGGGAAAGTGAAAAGGGAGAAGGAGGGAGAGGAGATAGATAGTAGAGAAAGATAGGATCCCTCTGAATGGTGTACGTATGGCTACTGTACCCTCTATGTTTGATGTTGGCAGGCAGTTTTTAGGCTGCAAGGCTGTAGTCCTCCAAAGGGTCTAAAAGAAAACCTGAGTGTAGCGAACATCAACGATTCAGTGCCACCACAAATAGCTAAGTGCAGAAGTTAATGCAAAGTGGCTGTTAGTAGGAAGACTTATATCCACTTAATACTAATGAATAACTGAACGTGAGTGCAAATCTTAATACTACTTAACAGCTAGACAGACAGCATGAAAAAACAAATGAATGTGATGACAAACTAGATGAGACGAACAGTTGGACAAAAGACAAACATGCAAGACCCCAAAATTTTATTTTTACTTTATTTTATTTATTATTTTTTATTATTATTATTTTTTAAACATTAACTTACTCACTAACTAAACTAACCTACCATAACCTAGGACGAACCTAACCAGAAATCAAGATAAGACTCCCTAATCTAACTTACAACTAGGACTAACAGAATTTAGACTAAAAAGAAGACAGAAAATAAGAATTAAAATACAAAGTTGAAAGCAACTATATACTGACAGTTGAAACAAAGCAAGAGAAAGCTAATTGCCATCCGTGCCCCCAGAGAGAGTGCTCCCAAGAGCCCCACTAAGGAATATGAATGCAAGTAGTGACGTATGCTATAGGGCAGGGGTGTCCAACCCGCGGTCCGTGGGCCGCATGCGGCCCAAGGCAAGTTTCAATGTGGCCCAATAAACATGTAAACAAAACCGACAAATGTTTTAATTTTTATTATTTATTTATTTCAACAGCATAAACTCAAAAAAAAAGTTTCACAAAGCTGTAAACCTTCATTCATATTTTATTTTTGAGTGAAAAGGAAATATTTTCAAATACTTGGAGATGTGTGAATGACGAAGGATTACTAAATAAAACTAGAGTTGTGACTCAAAGGATTATAGACCCAAATTTGGGAAAAGGAGGGAAAGAAGAGAAAAGACAAAAGATAAAAAGTAGTGAGAAAGGTTAAATAAATCTGTTAGCGCCTCAAGCGCCACCGTATTTTTGTCATAAAAAAAAAGGAAAAAAAAATTTTTTTTTTTAAATTTGTGAACGAGAGTAGTTCTGTAACGGTCATTTGTAGCAGCCATTTTGTACCAGTGTTTCATTCCGCATTAAACGTTATTTTTTGCAAAACCGCAGTACTTTAATATTTTTACAGTCCATTAAAGATCGACAAACATCTGGTCCGTCGAGGCGGATCAAGAAGAAAAGAGAGACAACTTCGCAAGCAAATAAGATTGGGTCAAACTTCATTAAGTCACCTATCCAAGGTAGGAGGAATTTACCTGTCCGTTATACGTGGTAGACAGTTTAAAATGGATCAACTCGAGAAATTAAAGAAAAAGCGCGCTTCGATAAGAGCTAGTGTGACGAAATTAATTAGTAAAATCGATAGTTTAATTGAAAGCGACGATAAAGAGACAGAAACTCATCTAGAAATACTGGATCAGTTGAGTCGAAAGGAAGAGTCATTGAGAACCTTAAACGGGGAGATTGAGGGTTTCATTACTAGCCAAACTGAGTATGACACTGAGACAGTCAATAGTGAAGAATATGAGGACAAAATTATAAGTTGTAAATTTAAGATCCAGTCTCGTATTAAACGATTAGAAGCAGATTCGTCCGTGGTCACGGTGACTCAGGGCCCCGTAGTTCGAAATAATTCCGCTAATATTAAGTTGCCGGAGATTCCTCTACNATAAGTACAGCAGAGTAGAGTAAAACAGGTTTGGTTTATATGAATCCAAAACCGTCAATGATGTCAGCACCCCACCCTTTATTTCATCTGACTTGTACTCAATAGAGGGTGCAAACAGTTAACAAAACAAGTTTTGTAATTTTGAAACGAAAACATGCCTTCATTGTTTACCTTAAAATTACTTTAACTGTAAAAAATGTTTTTAATACACAGTCCAGGATGTGATATTTTCAAGCTATTTGATAAAAATGAAATTTTTAATAAATTTTTAAAAATTGTGACTGTATACCTGAGAGGACTCACTGATGTGTATTGTGGTGACTCCGAGCTTCTCAAAGAAGAAATATTCCTATAGAAAAACTGGATAGCAAAAACACAGAGAGGAGTTCTAAATATATTGACAAAATTTATATTGTATATTGTAAAGTTGTAAATATATTTGCAATATTGCATCCAAGGAGAAGTCAAATGGATATGTTGTTGTCTATCTAAGATGTTCTTGAAGATGCAAAAACTTCATTTTGTAATATACATAACATGTTTCTTATTCCACTAAACTCCCTCTGGTAATTATCTGACAATGCACGTGACAAGACAGCAAGAACAAAGACAGAACTTTTAGAAAGGTACCCAAGTTTAAAGTATTACACCGACACTTTTAGGCTTTTGTTTTTGATATTGTTCTTGTCATCCCATACCATACCTAAATGTAGGCAACATGTAACATAATAAATAATACTGTATTTAATTATAAAAATAATTATATAACTGCTAAAGATATAAAAAGATAAGTTTTCTCTGGAAAAGAAATTTATATACTAAATTACATATGATTTATATATCTGGAATATATAGAATATATATGAATTTTAAATAGAGTTCATTTAATTCATACATAGAAGAAACATGAGGTCTTCATTTTAATGTCTCACATCACAAAAAGATTATCACATTGAAAAGCTAACACTTTGAGACTTTTCTCCATCTCAATATGCCAAAATTAAAATACTTCTAGCAGCAGTAAAATTTAAGAACTGCATTCATTAAAATTTTCATTTTATTCAAGAACTTCTAATATTAAAATCATTTTCCTTTAATAAATTAGTTTAAAATCTGACATTGGGTCTGTATTAAGCAAATAGTCACTAGGAGATCCTAGTCATTGATATCATTAGAACCAATAAGAATTTCTAGAGGGTAATAGCAAACCAAGATGTACATGGTATGCAGTAGGCCTTATGGAATCTAAAAAAATGTTCTATTATATAGGCACCACATTTAGATCTATTAATATAAAAATCAAAGGACATCTTAAGATCATTCATTCACAAATCCTAGATCAGAACTATTTTCCACTACACTCTCACAATGGATGAGCAGAGTCAATATTACAGTACACTGGAATATTGGCTCTGCTGGAATATCCCACACTCCTATGACAAGGAAGTTGCAAAGTACTACTATGGCTCTTAGAACAAATATACATTTTAATTTTTGTTAAATACAAGCAGATCATAAAAACAAGACTGATGCATACTTTATGCCAGGCCAAGCCAACATACAGTTGGGAGTGATCAACTTTTAAGTGTCAAAAGTACTGCTGAACTACTCCAAATTTTTGTTTCATGAAAGTTTAATAAACTGTCCTAATGAAATTATTCTGCAAAAAGTTGTATTTACTTATAATTAACAGTAATTAACATTCCAAGTTCTCTTTTTAGTAAAGATACTTATGTATATTTGGTAAATGACACCTTGTATTTTTCATCATTAAAAAAAAAATTGTATTTTTTTCTATCACAAAAATTGATAGGAAAAAAGTACAATTTTTCTTATTGTTACAAGTTTTGCTTCTTTCTGGCACACTCATTTTGCACTAAACTGAATTATTTGCAGTACTGTACAATAAAACAATTTCTAAAATGATATACCTGGCTAGCAATGACCATCAACACAAAGGGCACTTCTTCCTATCAATCTCAGAGCACAGCATTACCAATCCGTAATAATTAAAGATTTCTCTGTGAAAATATGGATTTAATAACCCTATTAAAATTACAAATGTTTTTGCATTTTAACAAGCCATATTATCTGCAATCAGCCAAAAATGACACAGCCATTGGCTTTTTGGCCATGCCTGTATTATGCCACATTAAGATCATTCTGGAAGATGTTAACAGCATGATTCCTTGAATATGTGAAGAAAACTGTTAGGCAAATCAAATTGTAAAAATGTGTAAAAGCTTTCAAATTATGTTCAATTATTATTAGTTGTTTGAGTAATTTGGTATTCTAAGAACAATTATTCAAAAAAAGTTGTTCCTTAATGAATACTAATGATGGTCAAAAATGTTTTATCAATCAAAAACAAGCAGTTCCTGAATCAAGTGTTTGCTTGTTGTTAGCGCCTCAAGTGCCACCATATTTTTGTCATAAAAAAAAAATTTTAATTTAAAAATTTGTGAACGAGAATAGTTTTATAACAGCTATTTGTAGTGGCCATTTTATACCAGTGTTTCATTCTGCATTAAATGTTTTTTGCAAAACCGCAGTACAGTTGTCCCTCGATAATCCGACAGGTATGGGACCAAAGGGGTGTTGGATTACCAAAAGTGTCCGGATTACCGAAAATAATTACATATTTCGCATTGTTTTGCTAGCAGTAACTTACAATATTCTCTACTCCAACTGTTCGAACAGAACTGCTCACATAAAACACACGAAATGTGTGTCATCGAGTAAGAATTGGATGGGGAGATTCACATCGCGACATGCTTCTGTGCAAGCAGACACGT